>NW_026020395.1:0-205725 GCF_900185275.1 Solanum verrucosum
CCCATTTGTAACGGGTATTTTTGGTCTTTTCCCTAGCCTTTTCTTTTGGATATATATTAAGGTTTTAGACTGATTTTAAATCAGTTTTTCCTTTTTAAAGTGAGAGTTAGGGTTCTTGATAGAAAATGAGAGAAGGGAGAAAGGAGAAGAAGAAGCAAACTTCATAGAGATCGTCGTGGATTTCGTCGGGGTGATCCCTAGTAAGGTATGTGAGATCATAGTGTTGGGTTGGTTCTTTCCCCCACACGCCAAACTCGTTTTAATTTCCGAGAAAAGATTTGGTTGTGTTTGTTGAAGTTGTTGGATGTGTTGTTGAAGTTGTGGTTTTGTTGTTGAAGTTTCTTGTTAATTTGGGACATGTTTCCGGTTGTGTTTGTGAGTTGAAATCTATTATATGTTGAGGGGTTTATGATTCTAAGTGTTTGGGGCTGGAACCTTTGAAGTTAAGGTGGTTTAGAGTTGGAAAAATGAAGGAGAAAAGTCGGATTTTTGGGGAAAGGGCTGGGGCGTCGCGCCAGCCAGCGCGCCCCAAAAGGGGCTCTAAAGCCCAGCCCTTGGGCGGCACGCCTCTCAGAGCCCAGCAGGCCCCTCTGAAGTCTGAAGGCTGGCGCCCCGCGCCTCTCAGAGCGCCAAGGACACCAAGTCTTCCCATTCATTCCCCACTTTTTCTTACATGTTCCTTGGTGATGTACCTATGTTTTATAGTTGTTTTCAACACTCTAAGGTACATCTAGACATCCCGAACTCATCCATAAACATGAGATTATTACCCTTGAATTCATAATCCAATTCGAGGAAAGTTCGGATCAAAGTCAAGTGAAGTTAGAGTCAAGTCTAGAAGTTAAGAAGTAAGTCAAAGCAAGTCTTCAAAGTTTTCAAGAGTCTTTGTTGAACGTTTTAACTTCATTTTAAGGCTCAAGTTTCAAGTTGAGTAAAAAGTATAGAGTTTCAAGTTAAGCCAAGAGTATAGAGTTGAGTTCATTTCTCAAAAGTATTAGGGAACTAAGTATTCCCAAAGAAGTTTATAAATGTTTTCACATTTGAGTAAGAGAGGAACTATGATTCCAAAAGAGCCTTTGGGCTAGTTTTCAAGAAAAGGAACATCGATTCCAAGTGAGCCTTTGGGCTAGATTTTGAGCAATTATCTCAAACTAAAGAAAGATGTGTTTAAAACACTTATGAGCTAAAGTATTTTGGGAGTAGTATTGAGCACCGAATTGGGGACGCGAGTTCATATTAACTCAACTCTCCATAAGAACCATGTAGCCAAACATGGGAATTAACGGGTCATTCTTTTTAGATGATCACGTAAGATTAAGCTAGTGGATCCACTAGTTAAGTAAGGTCCTATATCACGGCAAGGTATAGGATGGTCCTTGGGCAACGTGAGGTAAAACGTTGTATCATCACTAGGCTCATAGTGGTGGTTGTCGGTTAAAGAATCTCCCACTAAAGTTATATTACTTTTATATAAGTAAAGTTGAGTTTGTTATCGTTTTATCCTTAACGAACTAAGTTGTTTATATGTTTTACAAGCTTTTATGTATTGCATGTGTCTTATTGCTTTACATTTGAGTTCAGTTATTCATGAGTCGAACAGAGCTAAGGTAAGTGTTCACTTGTACTCCTTTCAAGCTTAAGTTGTTGCTTAGTTTCCAGCTCGCATACTCATACATTCAATGTACTGATGCCAGTTGGCCTGCATCTTATGACGATGCAGACACAGGTACCCAGGATCAGCATCCAGCACGCCGTTGATCCAGCTGAGCACTCCAGAGTCAGTGGTGAGCCTTTTTCATTCCGGAGGACTCGGTTATTTTGTTCTCTTAGTTTTGTTTTATTAGGATGTTGCGGGTCTGTCCCAACATCCATCTCAGTGTTATAGAGGCTTCATAGACAGTCAGTCAGTTAGTTAGTTTTAAGTCTCTCATCTATGTGTATATGTAAATATTATATTTTGGGACTCGAGTTGCCTTTTAGGCCAGATTTTATCAGTTAAGTTATTTTATGTCCTTGCATTGCATGGAGTTATTCTGTTGAGTTAGGTTTCCGCTGAGTTAAGAAAGTCAGGCCAAGGGTTCGCTTGGGGCCAACAATGGTCTTCAAGTGCCGGCTACGTCCAGGGTGTAAGCTCGGGGCGTGACAAAAATAGATTGTAAGTGATATATCGCCTACGGGTTCAACAAAACTAGTACTAGTTTTAGTTCAAACTCTATATTTGTGTTTAAAAATCTATTTAATACGTAGAGATATATAATTCATCAAGAACTCAATAAGCTGCTTTTTCAAGAATCCAGAATTCATAAACTCAATTATACTATGCCACGATACTTCAACTAGAGGAGCGACCAGTTGGTTCACCAGACCCCAACCTAGCATCACACATTCTAGAGACAAAGTATGGAACTCCTCCCAAAATTACATTATTCGAGCCAGAAATGGCCGTTAGTGGACTACCTCCACGTTTTAAATGAGATGGTCACACATTTAAACATGATATAGGATCAGGCAAAGACCATGGATTCAAGTCGTATATATATAAACAAAAATTATGCGATTGGTCCATGAAAAGAATATGATTAAGAAAACTTGTTAGATTCTTGTACTTGCCATTTTTTGTTGATGGAGTCACAGAAAAAAGGGATGATCCTTTGAGGTACATCATCAAAGAAATTGATGGGCATAGATTTGGCTTCATTGAGTTTATTTGTAAAGCTCTTTCAAATCTCCATACAGTAATTTGTATGGATTTCCCTTAAGACCACTCTTTCTTAAGTATTTCTCAAGTTTTTTTGGCCTAAACCATGCCCAATTCAACACTTTCCATGTGTAATTACTAACAAAATTGCAACACAAGTTGTTGCTATCATCTCTACTCCCACAAGTGATAAGTACTCCATATTTAAAAGGCATAATACATAAAGTGGACCCCTAAACTTGGCTTCAAATTTTAAGTATGACCTCTAACTTTCATAGTGCACAAGTAGGCACTTTAAACTATCCAATTCTTAAACAAAAAAATAGGCGAATCCAACAGCCAAATTGTGTGATATACAAACGCTGCTACGTGGCTTATTGAGCCACTCAGTGGCTGCCACGTAATTAAAAAATTACACGTATTTTATAATTAAAAAAAAGAAGAAATTAAAATACAAAAGGGTAGGGTCATATTTTCTTTTCCCAATTTGCTCGATTTTCACTCAAACATCAGCAGAGCCCTAGCCCTAATTTCTTTGCAAATCAAAGTAAAATTGTGAAGATTTGTGGTCAAAGTTCTTATCTTTTGGATGTTTATGTGTTGTTCTTCCTCAATTTTAGTCTGGTTATGGTTAATTTTTGCTTTTTGAAAGTTTATTTTTGGTAGAAGCTGTCACCATGAATGTAAATTCACTTTTTTTTTATACCTGAATTATTTGCAGACCAAGAAATCTTCATTATAGCTCTTTTTACACAATGACAAAAAAAAGTAGAAGCCATTACATAACAAACGACCAGAAATTGTGCACAAAAAGAGAAAAAAAGCATGAGTACTAGAATTAGGAAGAAGAAGAAGAAAAATGGGATTTTTGATTTGAAAAAATAAAGATATATTTAAAAGGGATTCATTAAGGGTAAAATTGTCATTTTCATTTTATTTTTTTACTGTTGTGGGCCTCGAAAAATACCCTTGACGCGCCTGAATTGCGTCTCAACCACACGATATGCCAGGGTTGGATTCGCGTGTTTTTTTGTTTAAGAATTGGATAGTTGAAGTGCCTACTTGTGCACTTTGAAAGTTAGAGGTCATACTTAAAATTCCAAGCCAAGTTTAGGGTCCAATTTATGTATTATGCCTATTTAAAAAGGCTTCTCTCAAGTACTCTTTTCTCTTATATATATGAAAAATAAATTAAGCATATCCAGACATCTCAATTCATCTTACTGTGTCAGTTGAACACTTGAATTAACATACAAAAAAATGATCATATAGACACTTCTAAAATTTATGTGTTACATTATTGTCGGGGGTGTCCATGAGACACAATGTGGACGACTTGTGATATCTAGTTATGCATTTTCAAAATTAAAGTGATTCACTATCTTGAGACCAAGTTAAAGATAGTTTATATTTATTATGCCTTTCTATTATATCAACGACAAGATGGGGTATATTATAAATTTGTTGAATTTTCCACAACTAATAAAGGTGTTTGTCCCAATTGGTCAAATTTGTGGACTTTTATAGGATGATTGATTGACAAATATAGACTAGTGCGTGAACGAGGGGCAAGACTTTTCCATGATTATGAATTTCTTACCTTGTATTTTTTTTCCCTCGTAAACATGAAAATTCAATAAGTTGTGAAAACTATCGGACTTTCATCAATTCTTATACAATCTTACCAAACGAGCAAACCAAAGTTCATAAATAAGATATCGGAATATCCTAAGGTGTAATATTAATAATCACATATCTCCATATTCTTTTAATAAATAAATGTTTGTAATTATAAATTGCAAATACACATAATTTTAGAAAGATTCACTAGTCAATAATAGTAGTGCCTAGTTATTCTTTAATATTATCCCTTCACATGACATGAACAATCTCTTCACACCGAGCATGAGTTTTTTTTTTTTGAATAATTTAAAATGGTTGGTCTTGTTTCTTTTGCAAAATATAAACTCATGGGTCCAGCTTTACATTTTTTTAAAAATAAATTGAAAGCACTATTTGGAATCCCAAATCATACTTTTTGAAGAATTTGGGATTTGATTTCAAATCATGATCCCAAATTGCATCTCCAAATGCTGATTTGGAATCATGACTACATATCTCACAAGTTATTCTCTGCACCCTAAGAGAACTTATGTCCCACTAAACATAAACTCGATTGCTAAGGAAATAAATAAATAAAAATCAACCCAATTGAAGAAAAAAAAGTACAATTAAAGGAACTATTGTCCTCCACCAAAATGTTAAAACATACAAGGAAAATAGGAGATTTGAGATGGAGCACAAACCATATCAAAAGCTAAAAAACTTTGATTACATTAACCAAACTGCAGTTAATGTTTGAATTCGAAACATGACTTCCACGATCTCGCAACAATTTAGTATATCGATCATTCAAATGATGCATGTAGATCAACGTACAACACCAATGTCATAAAATATCATCTTAAAGCTTGCGCATAAGCAGAGGAGCGCCATACTGAGGATGAATAGTCACTATTGCAAATGGAGCATGTGTATATGATGGTGAGAGTTCAAAGGAGAACTTTTGTAGTATCATTGCTATCGCCATTTTTGCTTCCATCATTGCAAAGTTTTGTCCGATGCAAACACGCGGTCCCCAGCTAAATGGGATAAACGAGACTTGTCCTTTCATTGCCTTTGACACTCCTTCACTGAATCTCTCTGGTTTGAATTCCTTCGCGTCTTCACCCCATACCTCCTTATCATAATGTAATAGGATTGTGGGTATAATGAGTTGCACTCCTGCTGGTAGATTTAGCTCCCCCAATTTCACTTCCTCTTCAGTCCTTCTACCAGATGATGGCAATGGAGGGAATAGCCTTAATGTCTCGTACAAGATCATCGTTACCTAAAAAAACACTGTAAGTTGATTAGCCTCAACTTAAGATTTTTCTGCTTATAACTTTCAACGCACTTTTGGTCTGACCAAAATTTTTAAGTACTATTTTATCACTACTATAGTTCAAAATCCAGTGAATGTCTTCTCAAAACAACACGACTAACTCCGTCTCCATTTCATTTCTCGCCTTCATCCTTCTCCTTGTAAATATACTTTTTCATTTATATTAACACAAATGCTTATGGTCATTGTTTTTACCAAACATCTTAATTGTTTCTGCTTCTATCCGAACATGCAACTGTCTATTTGTACAATCAATTTCAACACATAAAAATGGGTTTCAACACTGAATGTTTATTAACTAATCTCAAATAGTTAAGCCAATCGGGCTCCAAGTCCACTTCTTGTCTCGACAGTCCTATCGAATAACTATATTGAGGACATAAAATGTACTCATTAAAAGATTGGAAGAAAAGAACTTGCGAAAAGTACTTACAATTTTCAAGCGATTTAGTCCTTCCAAATCTGGTTTATTCTTTCCAAAGACATGTAACACCTCCTCTCTGGCACGTACTTGCCACCCTGGATGTAAACAGAGCAAAATCATTGTCCATACGAGTAACACTGAAGTGGTCTCTTGTCCAGCAAAATAGAATAATTTGCACTCGTCTACCACGTCTGATATAGTCATTCCAAAATCTTTTCTACAATGAAGTTCAATTTCTTTCATATTGGATTCAAGTAATATGCCCAATAAGTCATCTTTACTAGTCTCCCCTCCTTCGATCGCTCTCAATCTTTTGTCAATGATACGCCTAATTGTCGTTTGAATTTCCTTTTCGATTTTCAGCATTCTTCTGTTCATTTTAGTAGGCAAGAACCTATATAAACAAAGTTATTCGAATTACAGGGAAAGTCTTCTAGTAGAAAAATTGTTAAGGATCAGATTTTTTATATTTAATTACAGAGAGATTTTGCAAGCACAAAAGAAAGTATCGAACATGGAAATGTGATGTACATAAATTGTTGTACCTTGATCCTGGTATATGAATTGAACGTGCTATTCTGATTACATACTCAGCTTGTTCGTTCTGAAGTTCAAATATTGTTCTTCCTTCTTCATAGCTACTCCCAAATGATGTACGAGATATGACTTCACTGGACATTATTTGAAGGTCTGGCCATACATCGAGTTCGAATGATGTTCCCTTTGGAACAATTTCCTCCCATTTGCTTAGCATTTCTCTACAACTCACATAAAATGCTGGCAGCATATGCTGTAAACAAATGAAAAAACCAACAACTATAAATGGATAACTTCTTAATGTTTAAGGCATCTCAATAAGCAATACTAAGTAGCACAGGGAAATTTACCAGGTTTTCTAAATTCTAAATTTGGTTCTCCCTATTATTCAATTAGTTTTCTTACTTCCGTTCTAAGTCAGTTTAAAAAAGAATGCTACTTTCTATATTTAGTAATTCTTCAATTATGATATCCCACATGGCAGGTTTCAGACTACAAGATTCAAAGCATATTATGGTACAATATACACATATTTAGTTTAAGCCTACAAGTCTCCCTCATTTTCATAAATTTCGTCTCGGCCCAATCAAACTACAACAACAATAACACATCCACTATAATCCCACAAGTAGAATATGGGCATGATGGTTGTTGAAGTTTGCTTTTAGTTATTGTAGTAACTTTTAGCAAAATAAGTTATTTAGTTTGAATAAATTTGAATTTTGAATTTTAGTTAGTTTGTTTATGTTGTTAGATATTTTAGGTTGTTTAAATTTTAAATTATGGAGATATCTTTTTGTGCTACCCCATTTTTAAAAAACACCAACAGTGGTATCAGAGCTTCATTGATCTTAAGGGATCTGTGAAATCTTTCAAAGAACTACCATACATTTTTAACCCGTAAGGGTAACCTTTTTAACCCATCAGGGCTACCCATTTTAACCCATCAAGGCTACCTTTTCAACCAGTGCTTTTTTCAATGCACAGGCTTTTCTAAATCATTTTTTAACCAAAATAATGGCAAGCAAAAGTCTCTCT
The DNA here is from genome assembly GCF_900185275.1 of Solanum verrucosum. Lineage (NCBI taxonomy): Eukaryota > Viridiplantae > Streptophyta > Magnoliopsida > Solanales > Solanaceae > Solanum > Solanum verrucosum. The sequence goes on from NW_026020395.1 coordinate 7,642, forward strand.
TTGAATGCCCCATAAATTTTCACAGACAAAACCTATCAAATTTGGTCTATGAGAATAAAACCATATTTTGAAACATATGTGATATGTGAGGTTCTGATGGAAGAAAAACCCTTACAACTTCTCTCTGCAAATCATACAAAAGTTCAGATTAAAGCACTTTCAAAAAAACTTCTACACAAGACAATGTCATCGCATGTGTTTTTGAAGAACAAAAATCAAAAGAAGAAAAAGAAAAAAGAAGAAATTTTGCAAGTTCAAAAACAATGAAAAAAACCCAGCATCAACTACCAAAGCAAAAATTGAGGAGGAGCATTTTTTTCAATTGCAATAACTAAAGCAAAGGAGGAGTGTTGAAGTTTGCTTTTAGTTACTGCAGTAACTTTTAGCAAAATAAGTTATTTAGTTTGAATAAATTTGACATTTTGAATTTTAGTTAGTTTGTTTATGTTGTTGAGATATTTTAGGTTGTTTAAATTTTAAATTATGCAGATTATGTGTTTTATGTTGGCTATTTAAATCCCCTCAATGCTTAATAAAATTATTGAAAACTATTGAAAGTCATTTCAATCCATTGAGAGACATTTTCAATCCTTTTGTGCTGCCCCATTTTTAAAAAACACCAACAATGGTGTATACACAGAAACTTACCCCTACCTTGTGAAGGTAGAGAGGTTATTTTCGAAAGACCCTCAGTTCAAGTATAACAATTCAAAACAAGTTCGAAAAGGAAATATAATAGTGAAGAAAGAACGTTGAAAATAATGGAGAAAAGAACATCAACAACAAGAGTAATAAGTAGAACCTTCAACTTCTCTACGTGGAAGGCGGGATTGATAATTTTTCTGTGTTTGGCCCATTTGTCTCCCTCAATATTTGCTAGACCCTGAGCCAATAACTTGGTCATTGGATTGGGATGATTTTGCTTTAGATACACATAATTCTTTGTGAAAATCTCTTTTACATGTTCAGGGTCTGTGATCAACACTACTGGATATGGGCCTAGCCGCATAAAAGAATTTTTACCTGCGAGTAATCACTTTAATTTTTGGTTAGTAAAATCTAAAATCTTGAGTTTTTGCTACTTCATCTACCTCAATTTATGTGGCACACTTTCCTATTTAATCAGTCCCAAAAAAAAAATGATACATTTCATTATTTGAGAAATATTTAATGTCTCTATCAACATTTTATCCACGTTGGATCTCACTTATTTGGCAAAAAAACCCACAAAAGATGTTCAATATTTCTTAAATTTTGTATCCAGTTAAACTACACCACATAATTTAGGACAAAGGGGAGTATGATTTATTGCATTTTCCACAAAGAAATTTCAAGAACAAAATCACTAATGAAAGCAAATAAGAAAGGCATAATACATAAAAGTACCCTTCAACTTGACTTCAGCTGACATCTATATCCTTCAACTTTGGGTGTGCACAAGTAGACACTTAAACTTGTATAAAATTAGCAAATAGACACATTCATCTTACGTGGCATCTTACATGGCAATTTTGTGTCGTACATGGTGTCCTATGTGTATTATACCATGTAGGACATGTGTGCTTTCTTGTATAATTTTATACAAGTTTAAGTGTATCCTTGTGCACACCCAAAGTTGAACGACATAGATGTCAGTTGAATTCATTCGGGAATTTTACCAAACAGTTGATACGCATTACTCAACTCACGTTTCTAAACACAGAAACATACCATTTTTGTTGATGGAATCAAGGTAAAAGGGGATGAGCCTTTGAGCTATATCATCGGAGAAATTGATGGGCTTAGATTTGGCTTCAATGACACTTTCTGTGAATTCCTTCAAATCTCCATAGAGTAATTTGTATTGATTTCCCTTAAGACCACTCTTTCTTAAGTATTTCTCAAGTTTCATTGGCTTAAACCATGCCCAATTCAACACTTTCCATGTATATACCAACAAAAAAGCAACACAGATTGTTGTTATCATGATTCTCAACATCTCCATTTTAACAAGTGACAACTCTATGAAAGGCTTTTCGATCTCAGCTGCTTCCTCTTAATTAACATCATATTATATAGTATATAATTTCACTAAAATTTCTAATAGCGATACATACTACTATATAGTAGTACAACTAGTAAGTAAATGAACGAAAGTCAAATGCAAGTAGTTATAGAACTATGTGTGTGACTTTCATTCATTTTCTTACTAGCTATAGTAATATGTGGTAGTATGGACCGCTATTCAAAATTTTAGTGAAACACTAAATTTGTTATTTCAGACGCTTTTGTTGAAAAATATTAATTGAAGTGGTACCACAAGAATAGTCTAACATCACAACACAATGCACTAACTCATCAACATCACTAGCTATAGGAGACTATTAGCTAACTAAGATGGAGAACCTCACTTTTTTTTTCACACATATGAAATTTGAATTCTACCTAGCAAAATGCGTGAAATACATCCAAGTCATGCGGATCGAGGTACAATTCAAGTGTTTATTTGTATCTTTCACTTTGTGTTTGTGCCTCTTTTTTATTTGTGTTTATGTTTTATAAGTTATTGTCTTTAATTTGACGGATTCATATATGTTTTCTGAATGAGTTGAAGGTTCGCCTTACTTAGGTACATAAAGGTTCGCATAGTAGTTATTTTATTTCTAATAAATTGTTAACTTGTCTTCATTTGGTAAAATTTTGACATTTGCTCCTAATTAGAGATATCGTCCTTTCACACATTATCTCCATTTGTTTTCATATAAATTTACCATACTCAATATTTGGTTTATCTTTTCTTTGTATTCATCTATATTACTGATATTTCCAATCCCTAGCTAGTTTTGTTGAACTTGGAATTTTCTTGTGTAGATATAATTAAGGAGTGATGCTGACGTTTTGTAACTAAAGATGATGCAATAAGTGAAACAGCTCATAATAAATTTCTCCATATAATATTTTTTTTCAGGCAGTAAATTTATTATCTCTAATTAATATGTAATAAGATATTTTTATGTAAGTTAGATATGTTCTAATTAATTCTTTTGATTTATGAGGAAAAGTTTACCAAAGAAATTTGTGAATAGTTTATATATGTCAGAGTATATGAGGAAAAATGTGAGGTTCTCCATCTAATTAGTTAGCTAATAGTCTCCTAAATCTAGTGATATTGATGAGTTAGGGCATTGTCTTGTGATGTTAGACTATTCTTGAGGTACCACTTGAATTCGTATTTTTTCAACAAAAGCGTCTAAAGTAAGAAATTCAGTGTTCCACTAAACTTTCAAATAACGGGCCATATACTACTAAATAGTACTATAACTAGTAAGAAAATGAATGAATATCACATGCAAGTATTTATGAAAGTCATATGCAAGTAGTTATAGAACTATGTATGTGACTCTCATTTATTTTCTTACTAGTTATAGTACTATTTAGTAGTATATGGCCCATTATTTGAAAGCTTAGTGAAACACTGAATTTCTTACTTTAGACGCTTTTCTTGAAAAATACCAATTAAAATGGTACCACAAGAATAGTCTAAATCACAACACAATGCATTAACTCATCAACATCACTAGCTTTAGGAGACTATTAGCTAGCTAAGATGGAGAACCTCACTTTTTTTTTTCTCAAGAAGGAGCTAAATTGCAACACAAATTGTTGCTACCATCTCTACTCCCACAAGTGATAAGTAAGGTTTCTCTCATGTACTCTTTTTTCTTCTTATAAATATGAAAAATTAACTAAAAAAATTTGATTATAACATTAACCAAACTGCAGTCAATGTTTAAATTTGAAGCATGACTTCTGCGATCTCGCAACAATTTAGTACATCGATCATTCAAATAATGCATGTAGATCAACGTACAACACCAATGTCGTAAAATATCATCTTAAAGTTTGCGCATAAGCAGAGGAGCACCATACTGAGGATGAATAGTCACTATTGCAAATGGAGCATGTGTATATGATGGTGATACTTCAAAGGAGAACCTTTGTAGTATCATTGCTATCGCTATTTTTGCTTCAATCATTGCAAAGTTTTGTCCAATGCAAACACGCGGTCCCCAGCTAAATGGTATAAACGATACTTGTCCTTTGGTTGCCTTTGACACTCCTTCACTGAATCTTTCTGGTTTGAATTCCTTCGCGTCTTCACCCCATATCTCCTTATCATAATGTACTAGGATTGCAGGTATAATGAGTGGCATTTCGGCTGGTAGATTTAGCTCCCCTAATTTCACTTCTTCTTTATTCATTCTACCAAATACTGGCAATGGGGGGTATAGCCTTAATGTCTCGTACAAGATCATCGTTACCTAAGGAAAAAATGTATTGCATAAATTGACAGTAGAATGAGAGTGTTTGGGTAAAGCTTTGACCAAAAGTGCTTTTAACCCAAAAATAACCAAAAGTTATAAGTTGATTTGCCCCAGCTTATGATTTTTCTGCTTATAACTTTTATAGCACTTTTGGTCTATTTTTACAACTGTCTATTTTTACAATCAATTTCAACACATAATTGAGGACACAAAACGTAGTAATTAAAAGATTGGAAGAAAAGTACTTACAATTTTCAAGCGATTTAGTCCTTCCAAATCTGGTTTATTATTTCCAAAGACGTGCAACACCTCCTCTCTGGCACGTACTTGCCACTCTGGATGTAAGCACAGCAAAATCATTGTCCAGACGAGCAACACTGAAGTGCTTGTCCAGCAAAATAGAATAACTTGCACTCTTCAATCACTTCAACTGTTGTCATTCCGAAATCTTTGCTTCCATGTTGTTCAATTTCTTTCATATTGGATTCAAGTAATATGCCTAATAAGTCATCTTTACTAGGCTCCCCTGCTTCCATTGCCCTCAATATTTTGTCGATGATACGCCTGATCGTTGTTTGGACTTGCTTTTCGATTTCCAGCATTCTTTTGTTCCATTTAGTAGGCAAGAACCTAACAAAACAAATTTAAATGCAAACAAGAAAAGTCTTTTTAGTAGAAAGTAATGAACATGTGATTTTCCATATAACATATTAATTTCACAAATAAATTGTTATACCTTGATCCTGGTATATAAATTGAACGACTTATGTCTGTTACGTGCTCAGCTTGTTCTTTCTGAAGTTCAAAAACTACAGAGATATTTGGCAAGAAAAGTCTTGTAGAAGAAAAAATTTCATAGTTAATTACAGAGATATTTGGCAAGCGCAAAAGAAAGTTTTGAACGTGGAAATGTGATGTACCTTGATCCTGGTATATAAATTGATCATCCTTTTTTGATTACATACTCAGCTTGTTCTTTCTGAAGTTCAAATACTGTTCTTCCTTCTTCATAGCTACTCCCAAATGCTGTACGAGATATGACTTCACTAGCCATTATTTGAAGGTCTGGCCATACATCGAGTTCTAATGATGTTCCCTTTGGAACAATTTCCTCCCATTTGCTTAGCATTTCACTACAACTCACATAAAATGCTGGCAGCATACGCTGTAAATAAAAAAACCAGCAAGTGATTGTTATAATTCCCTTCTAAGTCTCTTTAAAAAAGAATGTTTCTTTCTATATAAAATATCCTACATGGAATGTTTAGACCACAAGATTCAAATGATATTTTGGTATATAATACACATCTTTAGTTTAAGACCACAACATAAAATATAACGGAAGGAGTAATAAAGTAGAACCTTTAACTTCTCAACATGGAACACGGGATTGATGATTTTTCTGTGTTTGGCCCATTTGTCTCCATCAATGGTTGATAGACCGTCAGCCAATAACTTGGTCATTGGATTGCCATGACGCTGCTTTACATACACATAATTCTTTGTGAAAATCTCTTTTACTTGTTGAGGATCTGTGATCAACACTGTTGGATATGGGCCTAGCCACACAAAAGAACTTTTACCTGCCAGTAATCCGTTTCCGATTAGAAAAAAGAAGAAGGCATAATACATAAACAAACACTCAAATTTGATTTTAGTTGACAAATAAGCACTCCAACTTTGAGGTTCAAATCTAGACACCTCAACTTAGTCTCAACTATCAACTAAACGCTTCAACTCGTCTCCACTATGTCTTATAGACACCCAACGTACGCTAGCATAACACATAAATATTACACGTGTTTAAATGATCATTTTGTAAGCTAGAGTGTTAAAACATACCATTTTTGTTGATGGAGTTGAGGAAAAAAGGGATGAGTCTTTGAGCTATATCATCAAAGAAATTGATAGGCTTAGACTTTGCTTCAACTATACATTTTGTGAATTCATTCAAATCTCCATAGAGTAACTTATATGGATTTCCTTTTAGACCTCTTTGCCTTAAGATATTCTCCAATTTTTTTGGCCTAAACCATGCCCAATTCAACACTCTCCATGTATATACCAACAATATTGCAACAAAAATTATTGCTATAATTGTGTTGGACAAAATCTCCATCAAATTATCTTTCTAGCTGTTTATTGTTACATAGAAAAAAGAGGGGAAATAGCTAATTTACCTTTTTGATTTGTTGTTGTTTGGACAAGATAAGGCCTAGCTGTTCTCTCCACCACAAATACATCATGGTACAATACTAATAAAGACTTTTTTCCAATCTATTTGGATCCACTGATCAATTTTATGATTTTTCTAGGAAAATTAATAAGCGGATTTCTTATTTATTTTCTTCTACTCTATATAAATGTATATATATCCCTCGTCATATTGGGAGAAGTATTGTCACGCCCCGAGCTTACACCTTGGATGTGGCCGGCACTCGAAGACCATTGCTGGCCCCCAAGCGAACCCTTGGCTTAGCTTTCTTAACTCAGCGGAAACTTAACTCAACAGCATAACTCAATGCAATTAAAAGGTTATAAAACAACCAAGTGATAAAATCTGCCAAAAAGGCAACTCGAGTCTCAAAAAATAGAATACTATATATACACATATGAGAGACTCAACACTAACTGACTGACTGTCTATGAAGCCTCTATAATACTGAGATGGATGTTGGGATAGACCCCGCAACATCCTAATAAAACAAAACTAAGAGAACAAAACAACCGAGTCCTCCGAAAAGCAAGGAGGCTCACCACTGACTCTGGAGTGCTCAACTGGATCAACAGCGTGTTGGATGCTGATCCTGGGTACCTGCGTCTGCATCATAATAAGATACAGGACAACTGGCGTCAGTACATAGAATGTACGAGTATACGAGCTGGAAAGCTAAACCACAACTTAAGCTTGAAAAGAGTACAAGAGAACACTTACATTGGCTCTGTACGACTCATGAATCACTGAACTCAATATATAAGGCAATAAGACACATGCAATATATAAAACTTGTAAAACAGTGTAAACAACTTAGCTCGTTCATGATAAAACAATAACAAACTCAACTTTACTTATATAAAAGTAATATAACTTTTGTGGGAGATTCTTTAAACGACAACCACCACTATGAGCCCTAGTGATGATACAACGTTTTACCTCACGTTTCCTAAGGACCATCCTATACCTTGCCGTGATATAGGACCTTACTTTACTTAGTGGATCCACTAGCTTAATCTTACGTGGTCATCTAAAAAGAATGACCCGTCAAGTCCCATATTGGCGCATGGTTCTTATGGAGAGTTGAGTTAATATAAACTCGTGTCCCCAATTCGGTGCTCAATACTACTCCCAAAAATACTTTGGCTCGTAGGTGTCTTTAAACACATCTTGCTTTAGTTGAGGTAATTACTCAAAACTTAGCCCAAAGGCTCTTTTGGAAAGCATGGTTCCCCTCTTACTCAAATGTAAAAACATTTATAAACTTCTTTGGGAATACTTAGTTCCCTAATAGCTTTTGAGAAATGAACTCTACTTTAAACTCTTGACTTAACTTGAAACTCGATACTCTTTACTTGACTTGAAACTCGAACCTTAAAACGAAGTTAGAACGCTCAATAAAGACTCTTGAACAACTTTGAAAACTTGCTTTGACTTCTTTAACTTCTAGACTTGACCCTTAACATCACTTTGACTTGATCCTAACTCGCCTTGAATTGGATTGTGGATTCAAAGTATATGATCACACGTTTATGGATGAGTTCTTGACGTTTAGACGTACCTTGGAGTGTTGGAAACAACTATTAAACATAGGTACAATACCAAGGAACATGCATGAAAAAGTGGGGAATGAAAGGGGAAACTTGGCGTTCTTGGCGTTCTTGGCGCTCTGCAAGGCGCAGGGCGCCAGCCCTCAAAGCTCAGAAAGGCAGCTGGGGCGCACTGCTAGGCACGGCGCCCCAAGGGGAGAAGTTCAGAACACTTCTTGGGGCGCTCTGCAAAGCGCGACGCGCCACCTCTTTTCCCCAATAACTTCGACTTTTCTCCTTCATTTCTCCAACTCTAAACCTTCTCAACCTCAAAGGTTCCAGCCCCAAATACTTAGAATCATAAACCCCTCAACATACAATAGATTTCAACTCAAAAACACAACCGGAAACATGTCCCAAATCAACAAGGAACTTCAACAACATCAACAACACAACCAATCTTTTCTCGAAAATAAAACGAGTTTGGAGTGTGGGGGAAAGAACCAACCCAACACTATGAACTCACATACCTAGTAGGGATCACCCCCGACGATATCCATGACGATCTTTGACGAAACCTTGCTTGATCTTCTCTTTCTCCTCTTCTTCTCCTCTTCACTCACAAACCCTCACTCTCACTCTTTAAAATGGGACAAACTGATCTAAAAATCAGTCTAACACAACAATATAACAAAAAGAATTGGTTAGGGAAAAGACCAAAATACCCTTAAAAAAATTTCCGGACGGACTTCCCTGCCAACTGCCCGACTTCCAAAGGGCATAACTCACTTATACGAACTCAGAATCGAGCAAACTCAGTGGTGTTGGAAAGATCATTCCACGAGCTTCGCAACCATAACTGGAACTACACCTAAATCCTCCTGAGCTAGGAGTTATGACTGCTCAAATTTGGCCAAAACCTCACTTTTTCCCCTACTAAACCAATTTTTTTCCAGATTTTGAATTCCTTCCAAAAAATGACTATTTCCAATTCTAAGCCTCTTCATAGTTATTTCAAATTGTCGGATGTTACAAGTATATCTGGACTTAAAGTATAACTGGAAGTGTATATTTGGAAAGTACCCAAAGGTATAACAAGGAGTATATTTAAACTATTTCTTTTTTTAGCACAAGAGTATATTTGGTCGTTTCTCCATATATATAATCTAGAAAAATACTATAGGAGGTGGGGATGGGGCCTAGGAATGGTGAGGGTGAAGAAGAGGTGTGTTGGAAGGTCACGAAGACACAATCAATGTGAAATGTCACTTGTGATACTTGTTTTTCCTACTTCTACTACAGAAGTCATATTCCAACTCATTTTTAAGTAACTTGTTTTCGTAAAAAAAAATGAATTCCAAAATTTTGACCAATCAAAAATGAAAAAATTGAAATTCCTCCGTACCAAACACACACATATATAAATAAATAAAAATGTATTGTTATTCCTCTTAAATTTTAAAAAAAAAATTATGTCATGAGTTATTGAACTTAACCAGTTGTAGCTATGATATCTTACCAATCACATTTGCTCAAGGCATACAACTTAACAATAGGATCTTTACCCTACCATGAATCCAAAATCAACTAATTTGTAACCCCAAAAACCCAAATCTGGTTTATCATTTCCAAATACCCACAACACCTCCTCTCTAGCACATACTTCACTCCAGAGGTAGGCAGAGGCGAAGCCAGAATTAAGAATTTGGGGGTTCTAAATTTCTTTAATAACTGTCAATCAATTTTGTTAGGAGTTCACAAATTAATATACATATATATTTAATTAATTTTTTTATACAAATATAAGGTCTAAGAAAAAGCTACTTAATTTATCCGAACCCATGAACCTCACCTAGCTTCTTTTATTACTTCCTCTCCCCCAATCAATATCACTCACTTTAAATATTAAATATGAAGAAGAAATGTTAGTGCCTTAAAAAAAATTTCTCAAATATTGCCATGTAATGTCAGATTCCTATGAAACAGAAATACTCCCTCTGTCCCTAATTACTTGTCCATTTTTTGAATTGACACACTTATTAAGAAATCAATTATTGACATAGTGAGTTTACCATTTTACATCTATTAATTATGAAATGGATGAATTTAAAACTTAATATTTTCAAGAAGTTCTACATTTTTCAAAGTAATTAATTGAGGGTATAATAGATAAAAAAAAATTGTATCATTTCTTGATTTGTCAAAATAGACAAGTAATTAGGAATAACTAAAAAAGGAAATATGGACAAGTAATTAGGGACAGAGGGAGTATTAGTGTCTTAAAAAACTTCTTGCTCAAATGTTGTCCTATTCTATAAATAACCATATTCCAACTAATTTCTTACCTCTTAATTACACACCAAATTCATGAAAATTAAAACAGTTCATTTTCCTCTATTGTTTTTGCATTAATTTCCTATCTTTTTTCTTCTTATTTATATGATGATAACATAATAATATACTAATATTTTATATGTATAAAAAATCAGCCCTCGTAATAGTAATATATCATGCATTCAATATTGAGTTTTAATTCTTCAATAAACTGAATAATTAATGGATAGTGAATGTCTATGTTTCTTCATCTTTCCCCTTCCTATAACCCCATATATTCAATAATTACTCTTACATTTACTTTTTGCATCAAATTTTGAGAGCAATGATTTTTAAATAATAATTTTGCATGTATATACTTTTCATTCCTTTTCAACAATAGTGTATATGTGATGCTGATATATAAAAAAAGAAAAGGTAATGCAAATAGAGAGGCGATTGTATAGGTACGTAATTCTTTTGTCGACTTTTAATTTATTTATTTTTGGATGAGGGAGGATGCTTTAATGATGATATGAAAATTTTGATTAATATCTATTTGATTTTTTTTTCTTGTGATAAAAAAATGTAATTAATTAATTTTTAAAAGAACAAAAATATCTAATATCTTTCTATGGATATTTTTGCTTTTCTTCATTTGACTTGACACTTTTCCACTTTTAATATTTAATCATAATATGTTGTGATTATTATTTAATATTTAATTAATTAGATATTTTATAATATACTAAATTAAGTGTAGGGGCAAAATGATATTTCAAACTTTTACTTTTGTGGCTTCCCACTTTTAGTATAATATGATATGATATGATGATTAGTACTACATAGTAGTATGGACCACTACTCCAAATCTTGGTGCAACTAAAGCCAGCTTACTAAAGACAAGGACGGACTAACTTCCACTAGACTAGTTAAGCCTACTACTTGTAATACGTTAGCTCGTTTCGGAAATTTTGCTGTAACTACTAACCCATATAGGGTTAATGAACCTTCTGTAACCCCTAAACTAAATATATAATATAATCTTGTTATCCAAAAAAATCACTTTAATTAGGAGACTATTAGCTAACTAAGATGGAGAACCTCACTTATTTTCAGAAAGGAGCTAAAACTAAAACTAAAATCTCAGATAAATAAGAAATTTGAATCTTACCTGACAAAATGTGTGAAATACACCCAAGTCACGCTCGTCGAGGTAAAATTCAAGTAATTATTTGTTCAAGTTTGGGATAGTTAAAGTGCCTACTTGTGCACTAGCAAAATTAAACATACAAAGTTAAAGTGCCTACTTGTGCACTAGCAAAATTAAGCATATAAAGTTAATGTGTCTACTTGTGCACTAGCAAAATTAAACATACAAAGTTAAAGTGCCTACTTCTGCACCAGTATATCGATCATCCAAATGATGCATGTAGATCAACGTACAACACCAATGACGAAAAATATCATCTTAAAGTTTGTGCATAAGCAGAGGAGCACCATACTGAGGATGAATAGTCACTACTGCAAATGGAGCATGTGTATATGATGGTGAGAGTTCAAAGGAGAACCTTTGTAGTATCATTGCTATCGCCATTTTTGCTTCCATCATTGCAAAGTTTTGTCCGATGCAAACACGCGGTCCCCAGCTAAATGGGATAAATGAGACTTGTCCTTTCATTGCGTTTGACACTCCTTCACGGAATCTTTCTGGTTTGAATTCCTTCGCGTCTTCACCCCATATCTCCTTATCATAATGTACTAGGATTGTGGGTATAATGAGTAGCACTCCAGCTGGTAGATTTAGCTCCCTCAATTTCACTTCCTCTTCAGTCCTTCTACCAAATATTGGCAATGGAGGGAATAGCCTTAACGTCTCGTACAAGATCATCGTTACCTAAGGGAAAGAGTATTGCATAAGTTGACAGTAGAATGAGAGTGTTTGGGTAAAGCTTTAACCAAATTGCTTTTAACCCAAAATTAACCAAAAGCTGTAAGTTGATTAGCCTCAACTGAAGATTTTTAATTTCTGCTTATAACTTTAAAAGCACTTTTGGTCTGACCAAAATTTCTTCAAGTACTATTTTATCGCTACTGTATTTCGAAATCCAGTAAATATATTTCAAAACAGCACGACTAACTCCCTCTCCATTCCTTTCCGTTGTCCATCCTTCTCCTTGTAAATATACTTTCTTATTTATATCTTTTGTGAATAGCTTTCAGAGCATTTAGTCATTTTAACACAAATGCTTATGGACACTTTTTTACCAAACATGTTAGTTGTGTATGCTTCTATCCTAACACATAAATGTCAATTTGTAAAATCAATTTCAACACATAAAATTGGTTTCCAACACTTAATGTTTATCAATTACCCTTAATTAGTTAAGCCCACCGGGGTCTTAGTTCACTTCTTGTCAACTTCGGCAGTCCTGTAGAATCACTATATTGAGGACACAAAGCGTACTCATTAAGAGATTGGAAGAAAAGAACTTGTGTGAAAAGTACTTACAATTTTCAAGCGATTTAGTCCTTCCAAATCTGGTTTATTATTTCCAAAGACCTGCAACACCTCCTCTCTGGCACGTACTTGCCACTCCGGATGTAAGCAGAGCAAAATCATTGTCCATACGAGTAATACTGAAGTTGTCTCTTGTCCAGCAAAATAGAATAGTTTGCACTCGTCTACCACGTCTGATATAGTCATTCCAAAATCTTTTCTACCATGAAGTTCGATTTCTTTCAAATTGGATTCGAGTAATATACCCAATAAGTCATCTTTACTTGTCTCCCCTGCTTCCATTGCCCTCAATCTTTTGTCAATGATACACCTAATTGTCCTTTGAATTTCCTTTTCGATTTCCAGCATTCTTTTGTTTCTTTTAGTAGGCAAGAACCTATATGAACAAGTTTATTCAAACAAGAAAAGTCTATTAGTAGAAAAATTGTTAAGAAGATTTTTCAAATTTAATTACAGAGAGATTTTGCAAGCACAAAAGAAAGTTTTGAATGTGGAAATGTGATGCACATAAATTGTTGTACCTTGATCCTGGTATATAAATTGATTGTCCTTTTTCGATTACATACTCAGCTTGTTCTTTCTGAAGTTCAAATACTGTTCTTCCTTCTTCATAGCTACTCCCAAATGCTGTACGAGATATGACTTCACTACTCATTATTTGAAGGTCTGGCCATACATCAAGTTCGAATGATGTTCCCGTTGGAACAAATTCCTCCCATTTGCTTAGCATTTCACTACAACTCATATAAAATGCCGGCAGCATATGCTGTAAATATAAAAACCAGCAAGTGCTTGTTATAAATGGATAACTTCTTAATGTTAATTAAGCCATCTAAATAAGCAATACTAAGTCAAAGGTATATAAAATTTACCATGTTATCTAAATTTGGTTCTCTCCTTGATTCAATTAGTTGTCTTACTTCCCTTCTAAGTCACTTTAAAAAAGAACGTCACTTTCCATATTTAGTAGTAATTCTTTTAATTCCAATGTCCCACATTGAATGTTTAGACCACAAGATTCAAAGGATATTTTTGTACATTATACATCTTTAGTTTAAGAGTACAAGATTCTAAAGTCTCCCTTATTTTCTTAAACATTGCCCGTGCCCAATTAAACTACAATAACAATAACATACCTAGTGTAATCCCACAAGTGAGGTCTGAAAAGGGTGGTGTGTGCATAGACCTTACCCCTACCTAGTAAAGGTAGAAAGGTCAAGTATAGCAATTCAAAACAAGTTTGAAAAAGCAATACAGTAACGACGAAATCACGTTGAAAATAATGGAGAAAAGAACAGTAACAACATAAAAATATAACGGAAGGAGTAATAAAGTAGAACCTTTAACTTCTCTACATGGAAGACGGGATTGATGATTTTTCTGTGTTTGGCCCATTTGTCTCCCTCAATGTTTGCTAGACCTTGAGCCAATAACTTGGTCATTGGATTGGGATGATTTTGCTTTAGATACACATAATTCTTTGTGAAAATCTCCTTTAAATGTTCAGGATCTGTGATCAATATAACTGGATATGGGCCTAACCACATAAAAGAACTTTTACCTGCAAGTATCTCTTAGTTATTGCTATGATTTATTGTTTTTTTTCAGAAAAGGAATTTCAACAACAAAATCACTAATGAAATTCACAAACAAGGAATAGGCATTTCACGCACCCAATGATCTTGCCTAGTGGTTAATTGTTGAAGTGTCTGACCATCTCATCTGAGCGTACTTTTATTATTTAATTATATTCTCAACATTAATGAAGTAATTGAAAGTCATGAGATCTCAGGTTCAATCCTAACAGAGACAATAACACTAGGTGATTCTTCTTATCTAACCTAGCTTCAATGGACAAATTAGTCAAGGTGTACGAAAGCTGAGCCGGACACCCCGGTCATTAAAAAAAAAAGGAATAAACATTTCACAACTTCATCAAAAGTTTATTCAGGCATTTTACCAAACAGTTGATACACATTACACAACATCTTTGTAACAAAGAAACATACCATTTTTGTTGATGGAGTCAAGGAAAAAGGGGATGAGCCTTTGAGCTATATCATCAGAGAAATTGATAGGCTTAGATTTGGCTTCTACTATACTTTTTGTGAGTTCATTCAAATCTCCATAGAGTAACGTGTATGGATTTCCTTTTAGACCATTTTGTCTAAAGTATTTCTCCAATTTCTTTGGTCTAAACCATGCCCAATTTAACACCTTCCATGTATAAATTAATAAAATTGCAACACATATTGTTGCTATTATGTTGCTCAACATCTCCATTTTCACAAATCACAAAGCTTCTCTCAACTGCTTCCTCTTACTTGTAATACAAAAATGACCATAAATCAAAGGGAATCTTTCTTGCTAATTTTAAATGGGGTGAGATATTTCAATTTATTTAAAACGTAAACATTTGATTCTTAAGTTTATATTTTGTATAATTTTTAGAGATGCACAAGTAATTTTAGACTATGATCAAAATCTCAAGACACTGATTAACTAAACTAAGGTTTTATTACCCCTAAACTCATTTTTTGTAATTTTGTACATCTTTTGGCTTACATGGCACACTCCGTGACTCCATGCAGTTGAGGCACATGAGAGATATTTGGATGTCACGTAAGCCAAAAAGGGGTACAAAATTACAAAAAAAATAAAATGAGTTCAAAGGTAATAAAACCTTAGTTTAGTTAAGATGTGTCTCTGGAGTTTCGTTCATAATTTAGAGATTGTTTGTACTATGTGATATTTTATTATTATTATTTTACACTTTGCAAAAAAAATAAAAAATCATGTTCAAGTTAAGAGATTGTTTGTACTATGTGAAAAAATGATGCTACTATTGTTGACTAGTGGATCTTGATAACAATATGTATATTTGAAAATTTGTAATTGTAAATATATTTAGTTATAAAAGAAATATAGTGATACATGATTTATCAATATGGTGCATTAGTATACTTTGATATCTTGTTTAGAAATCACGATTTTCTCATTTAATAAGATTGCATAAGAACTTATTTTTATTTTTTTGATAGTTTTCATAATTTGTGGGATTTTCTATGAGAAAAACATATTACTAGTGAAATCAAAATTTCAATTCAATCTGATTTCAAATCATGTCCAAATAAAATCTTAATCTCCTTAGTCTTTAAACCATTCATTATCAAGAATTTAAGGGATAAATAAGAATTTTCTGTCCTTAATTTGAGATCTCAAAGTTTGACATAGATTTTTTATAGATTTTTTTTAGGACATTTCCCCCTTTATTGAATCATATGCAATATAAATGTAAATTAATTGAAGCTCCAATATAAATATCGAGCATCGATAAGAAATTAATTAAAAAAATTACCAATCTTGCTATGCATGTTTATTAAGTATTTTTTTTTCATAATCTTGTCATGTCTCTGGTCCTGTCCAGCCAACAGGACAAGCCCTACCTTACATCATCCCATTTATGTCTTTATTTTATTATTTCTTTTGTCCTAGTTTCCATCCTATCTTTGTTGTTGTTCAACCTTTTTCAATATATTTTATATACAACTTTTGTACTAATGATCTGAAAATACTAAACTAAGATAGGGCATCTACTTACTATATACTATTAAGTTAGAAAGATAAATATGTTGTTTAAATGGCTCTTTTGCTTACAAAAACAAAACAAAACAAAACAAAAGTAGTTGTGTGATTGTGATTTATGACCTCTCTTGATTCCATCAAAATATGCTAGTACTAGTTTAGAGATCCAAATTGAATAATAAGGTTATGGCCCAAAGAAAATAAAATAAAAAACTTAACGTGGCATAATACATAGATAAACAACTATCTTGAAATACTTTAATTTTGAAAATCCACGTCTAGACACCTCAACTCATTACCCGTGTATCTGGTGGACACTCAATGCTAATGTGACACATAAATTTTGATGGTACATAGATATGCATCGTCAAAGTTGGGAGTGTTGAATTTCAACTGACGCCAAGTTAAGATATCTATTTATGTATCAAACTATCAACAAAGTACAGAACACTTTAGAAACATAGCAGTAGTTGTTTTGGTTGATTCCTACATATGGACAAACCAAAATGAACATAGAGGTGCAATAGAAATATATATATATATATATGTTCTACACAACTTTAAGAAGAAACTTCTGCTCCACCAAGAGGCCATATGAAGTTCATCAGAGAAGACCTATGATTAATTGACCAATTAATTTTGATAATGTTAACCAAGCTGCAATTTAACGTTAACGTTTAAATTCGACGCATGACTTCAGTCATCATGTGACAAATTAGTATCGATCATACAACACCAATGGTGTAAAATATCATCTTAGAGTTTGCGCATAAGCAGAGGAGCACCATACTGAGGATGAATAGTCACTACTGCAAATGGAGCATGTGTATATGATGGAGAGAGTTCAAAGGAGAACCTTTGTAGTATCATTGCTATTGCCATTTTTGCTTCCATCATCGCAAAGTTTTGTCCAATGCAAATTCGAGGTCCCCCACCAAATGGAATAAACGAGAATTGTCCTTTGGTTGCCTTTGACACTCCTTCACTAAATCTTTCTGGTTTGAATTCCTTTGCGTCTTCACCCCATATTTCCTTATCATAATGTACTAAGATTGCGGGTACTATGAGTATCACTCCAGCTGGTAGATTTAGCTCTCCCAATTTCACTTCTTCTTTATTCGTTCTACCAAATGTTGGTAATGGGGGGAATAGCCTTAGCGTCTCGTACAAGATCATGGTCACCTGTGAAAAAAGAATTGCATAAGTTGGCAGAAGAATTACAAGGTGTGGCTAAAAGCTCTAACAAACTTACAAATATTTCTTTTGGCACCAAAAGTGCTCACAAGTCAAAAGCTATAAGTTGATCACCCTTAATTTATGATTTTTCTGCTAAGCATATTTTGTCTGGCCAACAAAACGACGAGCCCGTTTGGATTGGCTTAAAAGTTGGTCAAACCTACTTTTAAGTCAGTTTTTGACTTCTGGAAGTGTTTGACAAATATAAAAAATAACTTAAAATAAGTCAGAAATTACTTAAAATAAGTTACGAAGTGTTTGGCAAGGTAAAAAATGACTTAAAATAAGTCTCCCCTTACTTTTTTTTTTTGACTTAAAAGTCATTTCACTTTTACTTTTTATTTTTGACTTAAAAGCTACTTTTTTTTAAGCCAATCCAAATGGGCTCGACTCCATTCCATTTCCGTTGTTGTCCTCTGAGGAAAAATGCTTTAAAATTTATGTCTTTTATAGTTAACTTTAAAGGCATTTTAATAAAATGTTTATGAACATTCTTTTACCTAACAATCAACTTTATACTTCTATCCAAACACGTAATTGTTTTTTCGGGCTCTTGGTTCACTTTTTATCAACTTCGCGGATCCTATGGGACCACTATATTGAGGGCACAAAACATACTATCGAAAAGATTGGAAGAAAAGAACTTGTGAACAGTACTTACTATTTTCAAGCGACCAAGTCCTTCCAAATCTGGTTTATCATTTCCAAATACCTGCAACACCTCCTCTCTGGCACGTACTTGCCACTCTGGATGTAAGCACAACAAAATCATTGTCCAGACGAGCAACACTGAAGTGGTCTCTTGTCCAGCAAAATAGAATAACTTGCACTCTTCAATCACTTCAATTGTTGTCATTCCAAAATCTTTGCTTCCGTGTTGTTCAATTTCTTTCATATTGGATTCAAGTAATATGCCTAATAAGTCATCTTTACTAGTCTCCCCTCCTTCCATTGCCCTCAATCTTTTGTCAATGATACGCCTAATTGTTGTTTGAATTTCCTTTTCAATTTCCAGCATTCTTTTGTTTCTTTTTGTAGGTAAGAACCTATACAACAGTCATTTAGCAGAAAGGCAGAGTACAGCTTCTGTTGTATTGTACTTATGTAACGACAAATAAAAGGTAAACGTGGAAATATGATAAATAAATTATTGTACCTAGATCCAGGTATATAAATTGAGCGTGCTACTTCCATTACATGCTCAGCTTGTTCCTTCTGAAGTTCAAATACTATTCTTCCTTCTTCATAGCTACTTCCAAATGCTGTGCGAGAAATGACTTCGCTGGTCATCATTTCAAGGTCTGGCCATACATCGATCTCGGTTGATGTTTCCTTTGGAACAATCTCCTCCCATTTGCTTATCATTTCACTACAACACACGTAAAATGCTGGCAGCATATGCTGTACAAAACAAATGAGAAAACCAGCAGTACTTGTTATAAATGGATAACTTCAATAAAAACAAAAAAAAAAAAAAAGTATTAACCTTTAACTTCTCGACATGGAAGGTAGGATTGATGATTTTTCTGTGTTTGGCCCATTTGTCCTCTTCAAGCATTACAAGACCTTTAGCCAATAACTTGGTCAATGGATTGGGATGAGTTTGCTTTAGATACACATAATTCTTTGTGAAAATCTCCTTTACATGTTCAGGATTCGTGATCAACACAATTGGGTAGGGGCCTAGCCAGATGAAAGAACTTTTACCTGCGAGTAACGCTAGCTTAATAGAGGATGAAACAAATGAAAGAAACAGAGGACATTTTAACTAGACTATCTTCATTATGTTACTAATGATTTTAATGGTACCTAATGTTATTATGCATCTTATGCAATTTGAAGGGCAAAGAACAAAATCATCAGGAAATAACTGTAAAACCAAGCAATCGACTCGATTAGGCATTTTTTCGACAACAAAATAACTAATGAAAGTAAACATGAAATAAGCCTTTCACACAGTTCATTCAGACATTTTAACAAACAGGTAATAGGCATTTCAAAAACTAAATCAAACAGTTTATTCAGGCATTTTACCAAACAGGAAATAGGCATTTCACAAATTAGTTAAATAGGTTAAAGATATTTTTTTTTAATAATTTATTTTTCTGACAATTTTTTTTGACTCAAATGTCACTATCATCATTTAATTCAGCACTTTGTCACGTCAGCACGAGTGTATTATTATATATATATATATATATTTGGTTACAGCTGTGTATGTTAGACAAGCTCATCTCAATATCTACACAAAGTCTTGATTAATATCAATCTGATATATACTTTTACATAATTGTGAGGATAGATTTTTTGTCACTATACTAAAAAAAAATTAAAAAAAAATAGACCTAAAATCAGGACCACATAAAAGAACAAAAGTAAATTAACCAAAAAAAAAAACACTAGCTTCTTTAACTACTTCCTCGTCCAATTAATATAACTCACTTTTTTTTAATCAGTCCTAAAAGAAAATTTATATTTATAGTCACATATACATTTTACGACTTATTTTAAATCATAAATTTTAAAAAATATTTCTTAAATTCCATATCAAATCAAATAATATCGCATAGATTGAAAGAGCGGAGGAAGAGAAACATACCATTTTTGTTGATGGAGTTGAGGAAAAAAGGGATGAGTCGTTGAGCTATATCATCAGAGAAATTGATAGGCTTAGACTTTGCTTCAACTATACTTTTTGTCAAATCATTCAAATCTCCATAGAGTAGCTTATATGGATTTCCTTTTAGACCTCTTTGCCTTAAGCAATTTTCCAATTTTTTTGGCCCAAACCATGCCCAATTCAACACTTTCCATGTATAGAACAACAAAATTGCAACACAAATTGTTGCTATAATTATGTTGTAAGAAATCTCCATTGATCTCATATATGATAAAAACTCCATTGAAAGGGGTTCTCTTACTTGCTTTCTCTTTATTAACTACAGTATATAATATAAAAATGATTAGTCAAAGGAATAGTTCTTTGCTATTATAAAATTATAATAAATGGGGTGGGCCCGGATGAAGCAAGCCAAGTCTTTAGTCGACAAAATCGTTTTATTCCTAATCAATATCCCGATTCGATTTTAAGTATTATCGGTTTTCGATTTTAAATATGCTAAATTGATAATCAAATCAATAAGATATTTGTTATCATTTTTTGGTTTTTTAACGGTTCGATTTTTGGTTTAACCAATAAGAAAATATTTTCAAAACAAATATATGACTTGTCCAATAATTTGACACGATACACGCATACATCGAAACAAGCAAATCAGACTAAATTGCAACAATAAAGACTAAACTAATACTAAAACCTAAAAGAAAATGCAGAGGCTAGAGTTAAGTAATGTTTAATTGTATAAGGTCATTATAGTTATAGCGTAATATAATGATTATATTAATATTTATTTTTATATTTATGCCTGACTAAAAATTAATATAGTAAATTATTATATTCTTAATGGGGTTACTGGTTAACCCAGTAAGTTAATATTAAAAAATCAATATCGAACCGATAACCTAATAATTTTTTTTTATAAAATCATTAAATAACTGTTAACACAATCACCCAATATAATAAACCAATAACATTTTTCTGATTTGATTTATCAGTCAGTTCGGTTTTTACACACCCCTATATCCTTATATGCAAATAGTAAAACGTTCAATTGAACCTATAAAATTCGTCTTCTTACAAAACAACTGGCCAGGTTCATTAATTTGTCACCAAAACTAGAGCCTCTGCAGAAGTAAAGGAGCACCAAACTTAGGCTGCAAAGCTACAATACAATGTGGAACATGTGTATAAGATGGAGAGAGCTCAAACTCGAATCGTTGTAGAATCAAAGCTATAGCCATTTTTGCTTCTAACATCGCAAAGTTTTGTCCAATGCATATTCGTGGTCCTGCTCCAAATGGAAAAAACGTCATTTGTCCCTTTGTCGCCTTTAAAACACCTTCCTTGAATCTCTCTGGCTTGAACTCCTCTGCATCTTCGCCCCATATTTGTTTGTCGTGATGCAATAAGATCGTTGGTATAAATAGCAATGATCCATTTGGTAGATACAAATTTCCTAATTTAGTTTCTTCATTAGTCCTCCTGATACGAGTTGCTAGTGGTGGATAAAGTCTTAAGGATTCGTACAAAATCATCGTTACCTGAAAAATACATTTCAAATACTTATGTCTAGCTTCACCATTGTACCCTCTATGGATATATTAAATCTTAAACACGTTTAACGAAATTTATGAATTCCCTACTATCTCTATAAATATGTAAGTTATTCCCAATTGATATAAATAATGGATCTTATCCTCTCGGACTAAATCCAAGATCTAGAGTCAGTTAGTCCGAACTAAGAATGATCACATAATATGCACGCGTATCAATTTTTTTACTAAATCCAGGATCTAGAGTCAATTAGTCCGAATTGAGAGTGACCACATAATATGTATGCATATCAAGTTTTTGACTAAATCCAGAATCTAGAGTCTGTTAGTCCGAACTGAGACTGATCACATAATATGTATGCATATCAAATTTTCTTCATATATGTAAAAGAGATAAGTTAGTTCATAATCAGTTGAACCTACAGAACCCGTCCTAAATATATATATCATGTGTCAATGTATGAGTTGTGTTGAAAGAACTTACGATTTTCAACCGACTTAACTCATCAAAAGCTGGTTGATCACTTCCAAAGGCTTGCAAAACTTCCTCTCTGGCTTTTGCCTGCCAATCTTGATGTCTAGATAACAAAATCATAGTCCAGACAAGCCACACTGAAGTGGTTTCTTGTCCAGCAAAATAAAATAATTTGCATTCTTGAATTACTTCATTGATAGTTAATCCAAATTCTTTGCTTCCTTGTTCTTCGATTTCGTTGGAATTTGATTCTAGTAATGTACCTAATAAGTCATCACCAAACTCCTGCCCTGCTTCTTTTGCCTTTAATCTGTTGTCAATTAGACGCCTTATCGATTCTTGAACTTCTTTTTCAGTTTCTTTCATTTTCTTGTTGCTTTTGGTGGGCAAAAATCTACATGTTAAAAGTTTTAGTAAGTTGAGAAAAAGAAAAACACATATATTGCATGTCTAGAGGTGCAAAATCAAGCAAAGGTTGATTCAGGATTTAAACTTTACGAGTTCAACCTTACACTGAATTCATATGAATCCATAGCCAAAAGGTTACATCCACCTCAAAGATCAATCTATTATTTAGCAGCTCGTCCAAGTTTAAACAAATTTGACCATAATACAACAACAACATACCCATTGACACCCCACAAAGTGATGCTCAGGAGGGTAGAGTGTACACAGACCTTATCTCAACCCACTCATTTGTCACCTCTATTAACAATAGTTGAATTGGTGCTCGATGTAGATAACTCTAAACGAGTAAGAATATTGCAGATCCATAACTTTAGTCGTAATTACGTACCTTGATCCTGGAATATAAATGGAATTGAACTGTTTCATAATAATCTCAGCTTGTTCTTTTTGAAGTTCAAATATTCTTCTTCCTTCTTCATAGCTACTACCAAATGCCGTATGTGAAATCATATCACTCGTTAATTTTTGAATTTGAGGCCAAATATCCAACTCTTTTGATCTTTCATCTGGGACAATTTGTTCCCATTCTTTTAGCATCTCAATACAGCTTAAGTAAAAAGCTGGCAACATAAGCTACTTGCAAAACAAAAGAAAAAAATGCATCTCATTAGTTATATAAGCGGATACAAGATTTTAATTCTATCGATTCATTACAAGTTTAGATATAATATTTGTTGAAATTTTACTATTCTTTCTACCTAGATATCTATGCTTTGAATAAAAATATTAAGTTCAGATGAATCTTCTATCCAAGTGTTGTATCTGCCCGTGGTTGTGAGTGTTGTGTGTCATGGACTTTTTAGGAGGAAATGGTTTTAGACCATTTAGGGGAGTTTTAAACACGCGGGTTTCATATCATGAATGTACAAAAGACACGTGTCTGACATTCATTAATTTGATGTAAATACTCAGTCAGGTCAGTTATTACAAAAAACAAAAAAAAATGTGTGTAGACAAAATAAGGTAGAGTAGAACCTTCAACTTCTCCATGTGGAAAGCTGGTTTTAAGATCTTTCTTTGTTTTGCCCATTTATCTTCTTCATAGTTTGCTATGCCTCTAGCCAACAAATTGGCCACTGGATTGCTGTGGTGAGGCTTTTGATAAACATAATTCTTAGCAAATATCTCTCTAATTTGTTCACTTTCCATTATTAGTATCATTGGTTTTGGCCCAAACCATACAAAACAATTTTTCCCTGCATATAAACACAATCTTTTTGAGTCCACAAAAGCTTCCATTCACAACTTAAAGCCAGGATTTTCGTTAAGAGGTTCAAATATGAAGAAATAGAAGGGAGTTCAACATCTACTATTGTAACATCCGACAATTTAAAATGAATATGAAGAAGATTGAAATTGGAAGTAGTCATTTTTGGAAATTTGGCTAAGTTCAGAATCTGGAAATTTGGCTAAATTCAAAATCTGGAAATTTGGTTAAAGTGTGGAAATCAGTGAGTTTTTGGCCAACTTTGAGCAGTCATAACTCCTATCTCAGGATGATCCAGGAGTATTTCCAGTTATTTTTGGAAAGCCCTTGGAACGATATTTCCAACGCCACCGAGTTTGCTTGATTCCGAGTTCGTATGAGCGAGTTATGCCCTTTGAAAGTTGGGCAGTTGGCAGGGAGTCCGTCCGGAAATTTAAGGGCATTTTGGTCTTTTCACAAATCATTTCTTTTGAGGTTATATTGTTGTGTTAGGCTGATTGTGGATCATTTTTGTTCCATTTTAAAAGAGTAAGAGTTAGGGTTCTTGAGTGAAGAAGAGAAGAAGAGAGAAAGAAGAGAAGAAGAAGAGGAGATCAAGGAGTTTCCGTCAAAGATCATCGTGGAAATCGTCGGGGGTGATCCCTAATAGGTATGTGAGTTCATAGTGATGGGTTGATTCATACCCCCACACACCAACTCATTTTTAATTCCAAGAAAAGATTTATTTTGGTTGTTGAAGTTGTTGGTTGTGTTGTTGAAGTTCTTGCTGATTTGGGACAGGATTTGGTTGTGTTTTTGAGTGGAATCCACTCTATATTGAGGGGTTTATGACCCCAAGTGTTTGGGAAAAGAACCTTTGAAGTTAAGAGGGTTTAGAGTTGGCAACATGAAGGAGAAAAGTCAGGCTGCTTTCAGGAAACAAGTCTGCGTTGCGGCTGTGTTCCCTCTGTGAACAAAATCTGATCTGTTTTCAAAATTTAATTTCGAAATTCTTCTTAAGTTTAGCTGTCCTAAATTATTCCTAATCATCATGGGGTCCTTCCAAACACAAATCATTACCCTTGAATTCATAATCCAATTCAAGGAGAGTTAGTTCCAAGTCAAGTAAAGTTAGAAGTCAAGTGAAGTTAAGAGTTAAGCTTAGAAGTGAAGTAAGTCAAAGCAAGTTTTCAAAGTTGTTCAAGAGTCTTTAGTGAATGTTTTAGCTTCATTTTTTAAGACTCGAGTTTCAAGTCAAGTCAAAAGTTAAGAGTTTCATGTTAAGTTAAGAGTTTCACATCAAGCCAAGAGTTCAAGTAAAGTAAAGAGTTTAAAGTTGAGTTCGTTTCTCAAAGTTATTAGGGAACTATGTATTCCCAAAGAAGTTTTAAAGAAATGTCTTTACATTTAAACAAGGTTGGAAACTGAGATTTCCAAAGAGCCTTCGGGATAGTTTTTTTTGAGTAATTATCTCAATCAGCAGGAAGACATATGTTTTAAAAACATAAGAGCCAGTACATTTTTGGGAGTAGTATCGAGCACCGAATTGGGGGAGCGTTCAAAGAACCCACAGCCCCCATAGAACCATGGGTAGAAAAGGATCATACTTTTTAGATGAATCCTTTTCATAATAGACTAGTGGATCCATTAGGCAGTTCAGGTCTTATACCTTTGGCCGGGTATAAGATGCTCTGGCAGCGTGAGGTCGATCGCTGTATCATCACTATAGCTCATATGTGATGGTTGTCGGTTAGAGAAACTCCCACAACAGTTATTGTATTTTTATACACAGAGATTATTGTATTTTATATACATCAGTTCAATTGTATTTCTATATACATCTCATGCTTATTGTATCCTTGTATACATACAGAGTTTATAGCATGTTTTAAACAGTCTTTCTTTATATCGCACTTATTTTAAATTGCCTTATATTGAAAGAAGTCAGTCAGGTTGAGTTGAGTTGAGTTGAGTTGAGTTGAGTTGAGCAAGATAAACTTTTCAGTTTCTTCCAAATTTCCTTCTAGCCTATGTTGCTTAGTTTTCCAGCTCGCATACTCGTACATTCCATGTACTGATGCCAGTTGGCCTGCATCGTCTTATGATGCAGATACAGGTACCCCGGATCAGCATCATGCACGTCGTTGATCCAGCTGAGCACTCCAGAGTCAGTGATGAGCCTCCTTGCATTCCGGAGGACTCAATTATTTTGTGTTCTTAGTTTTTGTTTTATTAGGATGTTGCGGGGTCTGTCCCAACATCCATCTCAGTATTTTAGAGGCTTCATAGACAGACAGTCAGTCAGTTAGTTTTGAGTCTCTCATCTATGTATATATGTAAATATTCTATTTTGAGATTCGAGTTGCCTTTATGGACATATTTTATAAGTTAAGTTGTTTTGTAATATTGCATTGCATTGAGTTATTCTGTTGGGTTAGGTTTCCACTGAGTTAAGAAAGCCAGGCCAAGGGTTCGCTTGGGGCCAGAAATGGTCTCCGGGTGCCGGTCCCGCCCAGGGTGTAGGCTCGGGGCGTGACAACTATATATACATAAAAATAATTTTAACCATATATAAACAGTGTAATTTTCCAAACCCTTACTAGCTCTGCCCCTGGTTGATTGGACACTTACTACATAAAAAATGATCTTTAACGGCATTTAATTAACGATAATAGCTCAATTACCGCTAAATATGTATCTTTAGCAGCAATTAGCACTCTTTGTATATGTACCTAAAGCCTTTAGCGACATTGGATCTAATGACACTTAACTAATGCCGGTAAAGACTTTAATACCCTTTATTAATGTGCCTACTTATTGCCGCTAAAAGTTGTTTTTGTTGTAGTGACTGAAATTGAGAAAGAAAGAAAGTTTTGAAACTCATGGTCTTAAATAAGTCATACACATTTGTGTGGCTACAAATCAATCTCATTAAGAATAAGACGGAAAACTTGAAGTGAAAATTGTCTCTAAATAAAGAAGTACAACATTGTTTTTTGAGGCAGATTTAAAAGGGAAGTATATATGACACATAAATTGGGAGAGTATAGTATAAGCTATGAGTTCAACCGACAATAGTTTTGACACAAACTATATATATGTGTTAAGAAATCAACTAAATACATATAGATTAAATCTTGAACACCAAAAACACGATAGTCTAGCGGAATCAATAGCCTCTGAACTCATAAAGTTCAAATTTTGAATTTGCTTCTAATTTTAGAAGACTTACCATATTTATTAATGGTTTGAATAAAATAAGGAATGATTCTTGGTGCTATGTCATTTGAAAGATTATTAATAGGCTTGGATTGTGCTTCCTTGATGCTCTTAGAGAACTCTGTCAAGTCTCCATGGAGTAGCCTATAAGAATTCCCACATAAGCCTTGTTGTCTAAGAAACTTCTCCAATTTTTTTGGCCTAAACCATGCCCAATTCAACACTTTCCATGTATATACCAACAAAATTGTAACAAAAATTGTTGCTATAATTATGTTGTTGAGGGTCTCCATTTTTTTAATTTTTGGTATCAGACAGGTTTATGACCTTTGTTTTAATTAAACATATAATTTTAACTCATTTATAAGACAACAAGGGAATCTACATATTTGTTGAAATCTAGATACCTTGTATTTTAACTAAAGTAGAGCTAGAATTTAAAGTTTATAGAATCTGAATTCTGGTCTTTTTAAGTTACTGATTTCTAGATTAATAATTTGTACATATTAAGATAAATTTAAGGATGATAAAATATTTGAACTAAAGATAGTGAATTCAGTGGAACTCGTAATCTGCCACGCTGTTCCAAATACTAAGAGACAAAGCTAGAGGATATGTTATGGAGAGAATTGTGAATATTAGAGATAAAAATGGAGACGAAAAGGACCAAACAACCTCAATTATTGTTGTTTCCCATTGAAATTGTCTTAGCTTATAGCCGCTTGAATATGCTACATTATTTGCAAATATTATCGAAATATATTATTTACAAATCAATATTTATTTTTTTCCCACTATTTAATCTATTTTCATTTCCCGGCCAACTCACTACAGAGAAATAAGTAATAATAATACTCCCTGCGTATATTTTTACTTGTGATGAAGTGAAATTGCATTCTATTTAGTGCTTCTTAAGGAGTGTGCCAAGTCAATACTAAAGAAGTAAAGATGGATGAAGGAAATATAATAGTTGCTTTTTAAAAAAAGAAAACATTTTTTTCTGCACTAACAATACTCTTTCCGTCTCAATTTATGTGATGCAGTTTGACTAGGTGCAAAGTTTAAAAAATATGAAAAGACTTCACAGGATTCCAAAACTATCATTAAAATAAATAATTTTTTTTAAATAGAATAATATATCTTTATAAACTTTTTGCCAAATAAGTGAGACCCAACACCAGTAAAATATTGATAATATTATTAAATATTCATCAAATAAGGAAATATGTTATTCATTTTTAAATTGGGTAAAAAAGAAAGCGTTTTGTATAAATTGAGATTAGAAGAAAGTCTAATGCTTTACATCCAAAAGTTCGTTTGTCTTTCATTTTTTGTAATTTGGTTGATGTCTTATAAGATGGGTACGTTTGGGTAAGTTAAGAAATAAACGATTGCGTGATATATTTTTAAAAGGGAAAATAGTTTGATATATTCTTTACTTTTTTCATTAGAGTTGATATATCCCTGTTATAAAAGTAGTGCGTATATACTCTACTGTTTTATAAATGACTACATATACCCCTACAATTACAACAGGAGCTCACATATATCCTTCATTTAATGGAAGTGAAAAATTAGTTTAAAATTTATATTTTTTACTCTTAATTTTTTTTTAAAAAAACACGTAGGGGTGTTCAAGGTATATTTTAATCTTTTTCATACATAAATTGGTATTTTTACTTATTTGACTATCATTATTTGAGTTTCTTATTCTTATTTTATCCTCTTCTTTCATCTTTAGTGTAAAGAAAAAAAAAAAAAAAAATTGTGGCTATGTTATAATTAAAACTATTTTTTCGGCTATATTGTAATTTAGTTTTTGTATTTGTAAAAAAAAAAAGGGACATCTATAATAAATTTTACAAGAAAATTAGTGAAACATAAATAAATTTGACCACCAAAATAATAGCTAAATTAGTCGTTGAAACAAAAAGTAAAAAAAATAATACGTGTGAGGAGGATCAAATATACCCCATATGGATTTTATATATATATATATATATATATATCTATCTAAAAAATAATTTAAAAATTAGATTAAAATTATTTATTTCACTTTCATTAGAGGAAAAGGATATATGTGGGCCATTTATATAGTAGTGGGGTATATATGAGCCACTTACATAACGAGGGGTATATCAACTCTAAATGACAAGGTTAAAAGGTATATCAGGCATTTTTTCCTTTTTAAAATACCTAGTAAAAAAAAGAGCAACTTTCACATATACCAAACACAAAATTCATATTTGTATGCTATAACAAAGTTTGCATAATTGTGCTCCATAGCAAACATATATATGTATAATTCGCTATACATATAAAAAAAACAGTTGTATAATTCGCTATACATATACAAAGAAGGCAGTTGTATAATTCGTTATACATATACAAAAGAAAGCAGTTGTATACAAAAGATCAATTGTATAATCTGTGTATGTATAAAATAAGAAAGAGATAAAGGCAAAAGAAAACTGGGCAGAGAAATATTTGTATTGTATAATTATAAGTGTATAGGACGAAGATATATGTATTTGCATGTGTATATCTATACAATTTTCTCTCGCTTTATACAAACAGAAACGCAATTTAAACATTTCGTTTCTGTTTGTATAAGCGAGAGAGGCGAGGGTGGCGAGCGAGATTTGGGAGAGTGGCGAGCGAGATCTGGGAGAGGGGAGAGAGGGGAACGAAAATATATGTATATATACAATTTCCTCTCGCTTTATACAAACACAAACACATTTTATACATTTGTGTTTGTATAAAAGCGAGAGAGGCGAGCGAGACTGCCACCAAACGAGAGTGGCGAGCGAGATTCCACCAGGGAGAGTGGCGAAAATAGCAATAGTTTGCTATAGGGTACAATTAAATCGAAGTATATTTATAGCATTTAATTTGAATTAATAGTTTGCTATTATATACAATTTTCCCTAAAAAAAAAATTATATTTCTTACATACACATATATTTAATTATAACTCATATATAAGACAACAAGGAAATCTACATATTTGTTGAAATCTAGATACCTAGTATTTTAACTAAAGTAGAGTCAAAATTTGAAGTTTATAGGTTCTGAATTCTGTATTTTAAGTTACTGACTTCTAGATTAATTTGTACATATTAAGATAAATTTTAAGGATGATACAATATTTGAACTAAAGATGGTGAATTCAGTAGTCGTAATCTGCCCCACCGTTCCAAATACTAAGAGACAAAGCTAGAGGATATTTTATGGAGAGAATTGTGAAAATTAGAGATAAAAATGGAGACGAAAACCTTAAATATTGTTGTTTCCCATTGAAATTGTCTTAGCTTATAGCCGTTTGGATATGCTACATCGTTTGCAAATATTATCGAAATATATTATTTACAAATCAATATTTGTTTTTTCCCACTATTTAATCTATTTCCATTCTCCGGCCAACACACTATAGAGAAATAAGTAATAATAATATTCCCTCTATTCATTTTTACTTGTGATATGCTTTCTCTGTCCCAATTTATATGACTTACTTTCCTTTTTAGTCAATCCAAAAAGAATGACACATTTTTATATTAAATAACAATTTAATAATAAAATATCTATTTTTCCCTTAATATAATGAAATGATTTACAACCACACAAATTTCTATCATTCATTTTAGACCATAAATTTTAAAAGTCTTCCATTCTTTCTTAAACTCCGTACCAAGTCAAACTACTTCACATAAAATGGGACGAAGGGAATAGTAAAATTGCATTTTATTTAGTGCTTTTAAGAAGTATGCTAAGTCAATACTGAACAAAGATGAACGAAGGAAATATAATGGTTTTTTACAAGAAAAAAACAAAAACAAGTAGTTCGCACGAGGGACTATCCTTTCTATCTTGCCCTTCCACACCACATTAACTAGGTGGGTGTTGTTATCTTATGTATCCTTGGAACAAATTCAATTTTTCTGCACTAACAATTTTCTTTCCATCTCAATTTATGTAATGCAGTTTGACTAGGTGCAAAGTTTAAAAAATATGAAAAGACTTTCCAAGATTTCAAAACTATCATTAAAATAAATGAACTTTTAAAATAGAATAGTATATCTTTATAAACTTTTGGTCAAATAAGTGAGACCCAACATAAGTAAAATATTGATAGTATTATTAAACATTTATCAAATAAGAAAATATGTTATTCATTTTAAAAGTGAGACATCCACAAGTTCGTTTGTCTTTTATTTTTTGTAATTTAGTTTATTTGCCTTTTAAGATGGGTACGTTTGCGTAAGTTAAAGAAATAAACTATTGCGTGATATATTTTTAAAAGGGAAAATGCTTGATGTAGTACCCCTAACTTACTGTTATACAAATGTCTCACATATATTTTTATTGTTACAAAGAAGCTCACATATATCTAACGGAAGTGAAACAATTAGTTTTAAATTTATATTTTTGACTCTTAATTTCAAAAAATAATGACGTAGGGGTGTTCAAGGTATATTTTAATTTTTTTCATACATAAATTATTTTTTGACTTCTTTGATTATCATTATTTGAGTTTCTTATTCTTATTTTATTTTCTTCTTTTATTTTTTAGTGTAAAGAAAAGAATTTAAAATTAATATTTTTGTTGCTATATTATAATTAAAAATTTGGCTATATTGCAATTTAGTTTTTGTAATTGTAAAAAAATATTGGGACATCTCTAATAATTTTTACAAGAAAATTAGTGAAACATAAATAAATTTGACCACCAAAATAATGAATTTAATTTTTTTCCTTAAAACAAAAATTAAAAAAAAATATGTGTGAGGAGGATCAAATATATCCAATATGAATTCTACATATAATTAAAAAATTATATTAAAATTAATTTTTTTTCACTTTCATTAGAGGAAAAGGGTATATGTGGGTCATTTATCTAATAGTGGGGTATATATGAACCGCTTACATAACGAGGGGCATATCGACTTCAAATGATAAAGTTGAGGGGTATATCAGACCTTTTTCCCTTTTTAAAATACCTAGTAAAAAATATTTAAAAAAAATTATATTTCTTACCTACACATATATTTAATTTGTAAGATGTAAAGTTCATCCACATGTCCATCTAAAAAAGGTTTATTTAGTTTTTATTGTTAACTAAAGTTTGTTTAATTAAACATAACGCATGAAATTGTATTATAATTATGTTATAATAAACAAATGCATTTATGCAATTAGTTCTATTTTTCTGGTAATAATTAGGTTGTGGTATTGGTTACTTGCATCACTTGACTTCTTGTGTGGGTATTTGTCAATCAATTGATCAATAATTGGGTATTTGCTAAGTCATTTTAGTCCATAAAAAAAATGAGCTAATATGTTACTCTAATTGGTTAATGAGAAATTTTGTCGATATTTTTTATGTGATGTGTTTTATATTGTCATAATAAAGAAAAATAACAATTTATTAGATACTAAAAAATTCTAAAAAGTAGCAATTAAAATTCATTAAGAACTGGACGGATTGAATTAAGACCTACATTTAACTCATTTGTTAGGAAAAAAAAGTAGAAAATATAATTGAAGAAGAAGATGACCTTGAGGAGTGAAGAATCATTGTCCTTAAAGAGATATAATACATATTGGAAGAAAATACAAGCAATTCCTATCTGGATACAACAAAGCCCTTTCTCATGCTACTTTGAGAGATTCATTATATTTATAGAACTGAAAATATGACTTTTCATAATAGTCACGCTCTTTCATGAACATATGTATCTGTTCAATTTAAGACTTCTATATATTACAAAATATTTAACATTTTGATCCGTTCAAATTTAGTTAAACTCATCCGTTTAACACCTCTAATTACAGGGCATATTCATCATGTTTACAAAAATCTAATAGCTTTTGTTTAAATATCTATAAATAAATTTTAACTATGAACCGATTTTTTATCATATGACTTATCTAAGTAAAGTTAATTAGGGATTTTGGAACCAACACGGAACAAAACTATATCATGTAAAAGTGGTCCATCCAAATCTTTTATAAACACGACTCTATGTGAAAAACTGTTTTGAATGTGAATTGTGAATTTGTGAGGTAGTGGAGCTTCTAAACCTATAATTCTTATCTAAATTGATATTTACATTTATTGTAACAAAAAATGCAGAACACATATTTGTATAATATATATTTATTTCACTTGTTATTGTGAGTTATATATTATCCCCTCTAATGAACTCTTGACTCGAGTAAAGCATATCAATTATCAATATATGTAAAGTAAATATAATGGTGAAGAATTCATATTGAGAACAGATGGAAAAGAGCATAATAGTAACAATAAATAATATGATGATATATCAAGGCTAAAGAGACACTAAAATCGAAGAACAAGATAGTAGGAGAGTAATAAAAATAGGTCATAATACATAAATGTGCCCTTTAATTTGGCCTCATTTTACATTTATGCCCTTCAACTTCACAAGTAGGCACTTAAACTTGTATTAAGTTGAACAAGTAGACACATGAGTCCTATGTAACATAATACACGTAGGACACAAATTGCCATGTAGGATGCCACGTAGGATGTGTGTGTCTATTTGTTCAATTTTCTACAAGTTTAAGTGTCTACTTGTGCACTTAATATAAGAAATTTAAAAATATTATTTACATATATACTACTTTCTCCATTTTATATTGTTTGTGCACTTTCTTCTTTATACGCTTCATAAGAAATCATAAATAAAAGGATAGCTTCACTGATTTACCCCTTAAGAAAAACTTTTTAAAACCTTTATAAACCTGTTTACACTTTCTAAAAGAATTAATAGTAAGAATAAAATGAAAAAAATGTAATTAATTATATCTTGAGTTTGTAAATTAACAAATAAATTTAAGACAGCATATTTTTAAAAAGTAAGGTAGACAATATCACCCTTCTAGAAAGATGTCTTTGTCACTACATCTGTATTATTTGTGGTGGAAAACAAGAGTTCTCTTGTCATGTTCAATTGATTAACTAATTAAAGAGTCACATTTGACCACGCATCATGTATTGCCAAAATCAAAATTTAAAGTTTATGAGTTTTAAATTTTAAAATGACAACTTCAAATATATTAATATAATTGAATTCTAAATTTAATATTTATACACGTTTAATAATATTTGTAATATAAACACGTTATTTAAACAAAAGCTATTGAGGTCAGTCAAACTTGTATCTAGACTTCTACCTCCACCCTCGAATATGAGGTCCCTTCTTAACTTAAACATTATAAATAAGTCATTCAATTCCTTAGGGGAAATATATACATAAAGTAATGGAGATTGTTGCTTACTACTTAGTTTCATTTTTATTAACAATAACTATAGTAATATATGCATGGAAGTTGTTAGATTGGGCATGGTTTAGGCCAAGGAAACTAGAAAAGTGCCTAAGAAAACAAGGTCTCAAAGGGAACTCTTACAAATTAATTTTTGGAGATCTCAAAGAGTTAGCCAAAAGCTTTGAAGATGCCAACTCCAAGCCATTGAAAGTCTCTGATGATGATATATGTCCTAGAATTGTTCCTTATTTTGTTGATACAATCAAGAAACATGGTAAGTTTGTTTTTGTTTCTCATCTAATGGTGTTCTGTTTACCTGTTTTGAGGCTCGACTAATTCAGATTCTGACTGAGAAGTCTCAGTCATGAGACTCCATATTCCCAGCCCCCAGGGCTTGAATTCAAGAATTTTAATTAAGAAGGGATGAATACATTAAAAGTTTAGCTAAGAAATTCGTTGTTAATCTGTCACTAAATAGCTCGTAGCTAACATGACATATTGACATAAATCCATTATAAAATTTTACAGGTAAAAATTGTTTTATATGGATTGGGCCAAAGCCTATGGTATTAGTAAGGGAAGCTGAGGTAATAAGAGATGTGTTTAACAAATATGTTCTCTACCAAAAGCCTAAATCAACTCCCATCACCAAGTTGCTAGCACAAGGAGTTGCAAGCTATGAAGAGGATAAATGGGCAATGCATAGAAAAATCCTCAATCCTGCTTTTCATATGGAGAAGATTAAGGTATGTTCAATCCCTCCGTCGCAATATATGTGATACACTTTTCTTTATAGTCTGTTCCAATAAAAATATCATCTTTCTATTGTTAGAAAGAATTTAACTTTGAAATTTCTCTTTTGTCATTAGTGAAATGATTTATAGTTACGCAAATGCTTAAGGTTTGTTTTATACCATAAATTTCAAGTCTGTCTATCTTCCTTAAACTTTCAACTAAGGGGCTTCCCACACTTAGCTTATACAAGAAGTATGTTGTTTCCAATCCCCTTTGTGAAAATCCTGGCTCCTTTACTTTCGTCTATATGTATGGCTTACATGTGAAAGTTGAAGATATCTTTCAAGTTTTAACTGTTTATACTTTTAAATAAGATAGTCACACATAATTCAATAAAAGAAGTTTATTTCCACTTGTATTGATTGTTTCCAATCCCCTTTGTGAAAATCCTGGCTCCTTTACTTTCGTCTATATGTATGGCTTACATGTGAAAGTTGAAGATATCTTTCAAGTTTTAACTGTTTATACTTTTAAATAAGATAGTCACACATAATTCAATAAAAGAAGTTTCTTTCCACTTGTATTGATTATCACAAATTCATGATATGATATGATCAACTCTGCTTTCATTCTGTTTTTTTTTTTTTTCATTTTTTGTTCCTTTCTATGACTTGCACTAATGTGTGGTTTACAAATGTGTAGAGTATGGTTCCAGCAGTTCATTTGAGTTGCACTGAAATGGTGAGCCAATGGGAGGAGTCAATCTCAACGAAAGGAACATCTTGCGAAATCGATATATGGCCTTACCTTCAAAGATTGACTAGTGATGTGATTTCTAGAACAGCCTTTGGAAGCAATTATGAAGAAGGTCGAAAGATATTTGAGCTTCAAAAAGAACAAGCCCAGCATGTCATTGAAGCTACTCGTACCTTATATATTCCAGGATCAAGGTAATAAAATTAAACCTTTTTGGGATAAGGCACAAGTACCCCCAAACTATGACTGAAATCCCAGAAATACACCTTAACTAAACTAATGTCATATTACCCCTTGAACTCATTTTTTGTAATGCTTGTTATAACACGTTAACATACACTAATAGAGTAGAAATTCCTTACGATATAACCTTTCTTTCCCATATCTATGTCCAAATAGTATCAAGAGAAGAAGTCTAAAAAGGATTACTAATCCTTAACTTTTCGAGGAATCCTTCACCACTGGTTGTGAATGACCGATTTTTACAATTTTTTCGACCTTGGAAAATAGTGATTATTGACGATGAAATACATGTTTTTGTGTGTTAAACTAATGTAGGTTTTTGCCAACTAAGAAAAATAGAAGGATGAAGGAGATTGACAAAAAAGTTCAAGCAATGATTAGAGGAATAATTGATAAAAGAGTGAAGGCATTGAAAGCAGGGGAGGCCAATACTGATGACTTATTAGGCATGTTGTTGGAATCCAACTTTAAACAAATTGAACAACATGGCAACAAGGATTTTGGTATGACTACGCGAGAGATCATCGAGGAGTGTAAATTGTTCTATTTTGCCGGACAAGAAACCACCTCTGTATTGCTTGTATGGACTATGATTTTGTTGAGTAGGCATCCAGACTGGCAAGCTCGCGCTAGAGAAGAGGTTTTGCAAGTTTTTGGTGATGGCAAACTAGAATTTGATGGATTAAACCGCTTAAAAATTGTAAGTTTATTAACATTTATCGTCTTTGACACACACATACATATATGTTCTATGTTGAACTCTTTTTAACCATAGGTGACAATGATTTTGAACGAGACGTTAAGGCTATATCCACCAGTTGATGCACTTAGTCGAAAGACTACAACCAATACCAAGCTAGGGGAACTAAGTTTACCAGCTGGAGTGATGCTCTTATTTCCTATAATTTTATTGCATCATGACAAGGAAATATGGGGCGAAGATGCAACAGAGTTCAAGCCAGAGAGATTTAGTGAAGGCGTTTCAAAGGCAACAAAGGGTCAAATGACGTTTTTCCCATTTGGCGGGGGACCTAGGATATGTATTGGGCTAAACTTCGCGATGATAGAAGCAAAGATGGCTTTGGCTATGATTCTACAACACTTCTCCTTTGAGCTATCTCCTTCTTATACACACGCTCCGCAGTCTGTAATAACTAGTCAACCCCAGTATGGTGCTCCTCTTATATTGCATAAATTGTAAGCTAGCATAATTAAGTTGTAATATTTTGCAGCTTTGGTCTTTACTTTTGTTCGATAATAAGTCTACATTATCAATAAGTACATGTAATTTGTTTATGTTGAATGATCGATGTTAAAGATTTTTTCTTAACTAGATTTGTCTCGTCTTTTTTATTGTCAGTGTTAAAGCTACATTACCATATTCACCATGTGAATGCTACTAATTTGGTTGTCGACATACATTATGAGACGCGAACTGGTCAAATTCCAAAATAACTATTACTATGCCTCGATTTCAAGCAAGTTGAAGTTACTCAAACTTTATAACTTTACGTAGTATTACTTGTGCTCCATACTGAGCTTGGAGTGTCACCACGAGATAAGGAGCATGTACATAAGATGGAGAAATTTCGAATGTAAAATGTTGTAAAAACATGGCAAGCGCAACTTTAGCTTCTAACATAGCAAAGTTTTGTCCAATGCAAACTCGAGGACCAAATCCAAATGGGAAATAACCAAATTTTCCGTTTGTTGAACTTGCAACACCTTCACTAAATCTTTCTGGGTTGAATTCATTTGCGTTATTTCCCCATATTTCTTGGTCACGATGAACGAAAAGTGTAGGTATATTGACTTGAACTCCACAAGGTAAAGTTATATTTCCCAATTTTGTTGTTTCTCCAAGGACTCTTGCAAACATAACTCCTGGTGGATATAGCCTAAGAGTCTCAAGAAGAATCATATTGACCTGTGGAAAAAAGAGATCATGTCAAATAAGTGGATTGAGTTACATATATTGGACGGGTTAAAGTAAATTGAATGTACTATAACCCGTCCAATATTTGAGTGGTTAAAGTGAATTTGTCTATGAATCATAACACAATCAACCTAACTCGGAAGAAATAGTGCTAATTGATCACTTCCCGATGATCCTATTTGAAAAATAACGATTTTTGAAATTTGAAACTCTACGACAATAAGATTTTTTCAGTTACATGTCTAAAAAGTGTATTTGTGAATTTTATTCCTCCCCCCCCCCCCCCCCCCCAAACACACACTCAAAACCAAAGCTTTTGTATGAACTAATTTTTTTTTTGGGGGGTGCGGGGGGGGGAATGGGATTGGGATTCAGAGCGCCTTAACCAACTAAGCAACGCTCACATACCATATGAACTATCTTGAGTTATGCTCAAAATGACGAACAAATGGAATGTAGATTAAGTCCAACCCGCCCAAGTCTAGGTGAGTTGGGCGAATTATATGATTATGGGCTTAATTTGACACCAAAATTTAATAGAGGGAAACTTACAATTTTTAATCGCGATAAATCATCAAAGTCTGGTTTTTTGCCACCAAGAACTTGTAAAATCTCTTGTCTAGCACGTTCTTGCCAGTCCAAATGCTTAGACAATAAAATTATTGCCCACATTATCAGAACTGAAGTAGATTCATGCCCAGCAAAATAAAAAAACTCACATTCTTCAATAACTTCCT
The DNA here is from genome assembly GCF_900185275.1 of Solanum verrucosum. Taxonomy (NCBI): domain Eukaryota; kingdom Viridiplantae; phylum Streptophyta; class Magnoliopsida; order Solanales; family Solanaceae; genus Solanum; species Solanum verrucosum. Next base: position 46,569 of record NW_026020395.1, read on the forward strand.
CCATACTCATCCCCAAATTCTTGTTTACACCTTCTTTAATTTGCCTCGAATTCGATTCTAATAATACTCCAAGTAAATCATCGTAACTAATTCCAGCATTTTCTCGCTCCATTGCCTTCAACCTTTTAGTAATAATACCTTGGATTGAACTTCTCACTTGTATAGCAATCTCCTTCACCCTTCGATTTGTTTTAGTCGGTAAAAGACTATAGTAAAGTTAAAAATAAAGTTGTCAACAGACATAGGAGTACGACTAATTTCACATATAGTCACTGAACTTCTTTTTACTATTTTTGTGAAGTTTCAAAATTAATTTGTCACATTATTAAAATACTGAAATTTTGCCTATATATATTATATAAGTTTCTTTTGTCACATTAAGTAATCAAAATTAATTTATTGATATAGTGTGTAAAGTTAGGTGACTTTATTGTTCTACTAGTATACAAAGTTAAGTTACTTCAAAATAATTTTATAATTTTACTGTTACTGTGAATAAAGCTCAATGATTATACGTGAATTTAACCTCGTAAATTATATATTACACAATCTATGTATGTAGTGGTAATTTTACCTTGCTCCTGGAAGGGGAAATGATTTCATAACTAGCTCACTGAGTTCCATTTGAAGATCAAATATTTTTTTACCTTCTTCATAATTTGATCCAAATGCAGCTTTTGAAAGTGCATTTGAAGTCAAAATTTCAAGATTTGGCCATAAATCCAACTCATATGATCCATTTTCTGTGACAATTTTCTCCCATTTCCTCACCATGTCACAACAACATGAGTAAAATATTGGTACCATAATCTACGGACAAAATAAACAAAATTTATTTTCTGTAACAATTTATATTTTTAGATGAAATAATCACACAATACTGAATGAATAACTTGTATGTATAGTCACTCGATTATAAACAAATTATCTACTAAAGTCATTTATGTTTGTTTTGTATCATTAAAGTAATTCTGGTTAAACTAATTTCTCATAAAATTATTATAGCTGAAAAAACTAAAAGGATAGAGCTACATAAACCTCTCTTCAAGTTTGGTTTTGTAATTGCTTTCTTTGTGGTTTATGATATTATACTTGTCTTCTTTATTTTAATTTTCTTTGGAAAAATTCTTTTTAACCTAATTATCATCATTATAAAAAATATAATTTTGCTATCTTTCCATTATAATATATTTTTTAATTTATTTAATATTGTAAATATCCTTTTCTTTAACCCATCCAAATCTGGTCCAAAACGCTCATTTGACTGAGTCATACACACTTCAATAAATACTACCCATTCCTCCCAATTTAAGAGTCTTTTTTTTGGTATGTCTCAGAAAGAGCCAACTCTTTCTATATTTAGTTAGTTTTTCAATTTCAACATTACTAAACATGACAAGTTTAATATTACACTATTTAAAAGACTACACATATCTTTAATTTAATATCATACAATTAAAAAATCTCTATTTATTTCTTAAACACGGTAACCAGTCAAACTAAGACACTTAAATTAGTATAGATGGTGTATAAATTAACTAACCTTAAGCTTTTCAAGATGAAAAACAGGATTGATAATTTTACGATGTCTTGACCAAATATCTTTGTTAGCTGTTGCTAATCCTTTAATTAGTAGCTTAATTATGTGATAATTCTCTGGCTTCACAAAAATGTAAGGTTTTGAGAAAATATCCTTCACCATTTCAGCATCATTGATTAACACAACTGGTCTGGGTCCAAACCATGTAAAGGCAATTTTACCTGAAATAATTAGTGTTAAAATATTTAAAAATAGCTACAAATAATAATTCATAATAAATAAAATTAATAATGTGAGATTTTTTAAAAATATTTGGCTTTTTGTCTCAAAAATTAAATTAAAAATTACTCAAATTTTATAGTGTTAAGAGCTAATTACATCATATTCATACTCTTTTCCAAATTACAAAAATTTCTTAAAATTTAAGGATTTCGAATACATCACTCAACGTCCCGATACATCATGTCTCGGTACATTACCTTTGTTGATACAAGACACACCTATCCGATACATTACCTTTGTTGATACAAGACACACCTGTCCCGATACATTACCTTTGTTGATACACAAACACACATGTCCCGATCAATGCTCGCTCCCCGATCATCGCGTAAGAGTTATGTATTCGATAATAAGAGAGAGAGTGAGGAAAATAAAGATTTTTGTAATTTTTTCAAATAGTATGGAATGTATGGTAAAATAAGTTGTGTATATAGTTTATAACAGTATCGTTTGTTTGAATATGTTTCTTGCCGTTATAACATTATAGAAACGCCGGTTACCAAAATAAACTTGATTATTATAGTAAAACATTATTGTTATAGAGAGATCTGACAATATATCGAAATTGAAAAATTTTGAGCTATACTTACCATATTTGGTGAAGGTTTTATGGAGGAGAGGAGAAACTCTTTGTGTAATATCATGAGAGAAGTTCATTGGTTTAGACTTTGCTTCTTTAGAAATCATATAACCTTCTTTCAAGTCTCCAAAAAATAATTTGTATGAGTTTCCATTTAAACCTTGTTGCCTTAGATATTTCTCTAATTTCTTTGGTTTTAACCATAACCAATTCAAGAATCTCCATGCACAAATCCCAAGAAAAATTGCACAAATTGATATTGCAATTGAGGTGAGTATTATTTCCATCTCTATGGTTAACTATTTTGTTTTGGAATGGAATATACATAGATCATCTCTGACCCCATTATATATATATATATATATATATATATTTTAATTTGATTAAACACAAAATTTTAAGAAAAACAAGAAAAACTTCTTAATTATCTTGTTACCTTAAACAAAAAAATGTGTAATATAAAAGAAAAATTCTTGGATCTAGTGACTATCTTATATAACAAACTAAAAAGTAAATAAGACACATAAGTGAAACAAATAAAGTATAATTTTTGCACTTGGGATGAATATTCTCATTCCATTACACATGCGTACTCTTTACGTTCAAATTTAGGTAGTACCGTTTGACCAAATATGAAGTTAAAAAATTAATTAAAATGTATAATTTAAAACAAGTATTATATTTATAATTACAAATTATTTCATTAAATATAAAATAGAAATTTTAATAGGTATAGCTATTTAGGACAAAAAGGGGATGTGACAACTAGAACCGGAATTTTGTTTTATTTGTAGACATTATCTTCTGAAATGGTCAATAATGAACCTATTCTCGAAATTTTAATTGTTAATTTTTAAAAAGGAAATTAATTAAAAGAGGTTAGCACACAATTTAATTATTATTATGTTTTGATTTAGTGTTGATCTGAAATTTTGCAAAAATATAACTTGTTCCTCTTATTGCTAATGCTATTTAAGTAGATGATTTTTTAGAAACAGTCTCATTACCTCCACCAGATAGCTGTAAGGTATGCGTGCAGTGCTCTATTCTTTCCAGATTCATTTTATAAAATTTCACTCAATATATTATTGTTGTTCATTTCCAAAACGAATTCTAGTTTTACTTGAGAATATTATTTCTGAATAATAATATCACTTAATAGCGAGTCCTAGACAAATGGACTGTCACTCCCCGAGCCTACACCCTGGGCGAGACCGGCACCCGGAGACCATTGCTGGCCCCAGGCGAACCCTTGGCCTGGCTTTCTTAACTCAGCGGAAACTTCACTCAACAGTACAACTCAATGCAATGAAAGGTTATAAAACAATCAACTGATGCATAACATGCCAAAAGGCAGCTCGAGTCTCAAAATAGAATATTTACATATATACATAGATGAGAGACTCAATACTAACTGACTGACTGTCTATGAAGCCTCTACATACTGAGATGGATGTTGGGACAGACCCCGCAACATCCTAACCAAATAGAAACTAGAAACACGAAATAACCGAGTCCTCCGGAAAGCAAAGAGGCTCACCACTGACTCTGGAGTGCTCAGCTGGATCAACGACGTGCAGGATGCTGATCTGGGGTACATGTGTCTGCATCGTCATAAGATGCAGGCCAACTGGCATCAGTACATTGAATGTACGAGTATGTGAGCTGGAAAGCTAAACCACAACTTAAGCTTGAAAAGAGTACAAGAGAACACTTACCTTGGCTCTGTTCACTCATGAATAACTGAACTCAATATATAAAGCAATAAGACACATGCAATATATAAAGCTTGTAAAACTCTTAAAACATGACATAAAAATCATATTTATAATATCATGAAAATACCATGTTTCCTCTCAAGGTCTATTTGTGCAATGTATGAATGAAGTCCCATACCCCCATCCATACTAAGCAGAACCCTCGAGGAACCATGCTCTTTCTACTGTGGGAGCTTCTCTAACCGACAAACCACCACTATGAATATGAGTGGTGATACAACGTTTTACCTCACGTTGCCCGAGGACCATCCTATACCTTACCGTGATATAGGAAGCTAAAGATACAACGTTTTACCTCACGTTGCCTGAGGACCATCCTATACCTGGTCTTGATATAGGAAGCTAACTTTACTAAGTGGATCCACTAGCTTAACTTTACGGGTTCATCTAAAAAGTATGACCCGTTAACTCCCATGTTGGCTACATGGTTCTTATGGAGAGTTAAGTTTAATATGAACTCGCGTCCCCAAATCAGTGCTCGATACTACTCCCAAAATGCTTTTAGTTCATAAGTGTTTTAAACACATCTTTCTTTAAATGAGATAATTACTCAAAATCTAGCCCAAAGGCTCACTTGGAAACGATGTTCCTTTTCTTGAAAACTAGCCCTAAGGCTCTTTTGGAATCATAGTTCCTTTCTTACTCAAATGTAAAAACATTTAGAAACTCCTTTGGGAATACATAGTTCCCTAATAGCTTTTGAGAAATGATCTCAACTTACACTCTTGACTTAACTTGAGTCTTGAGACTCCTTACTTAGCTTGAAACTCTAAGCTCTTTACTTGACTTGAAACTCGAGTCTAAAAATGAAGTTAAAACGTTCAATGAAGACTCTTGAAAAGCTTGGAGGACTTGCTTGAACTTACTTCTTAACATGGCTTGACTTGACTCTAACTTCTCTTTAACTTGATACTAACTTGCCTTGAATTGAACTATGGATTCAAGGTATATGATCACACGTATATGGATGAGTTCGGGATGTTTAGAAACACTTTGGGGTGTTGGAAACAACTAGGGAACATTGGTATAACACCTAGGAACATACATGAGAAAGCATGGAAGAATGGGGGAAACTTGGCGTCCTTGGCGCTCTGCAAGGCGCGGAGCGCCAGCCCTCGAAAGTCAGAGGTCACCTGCTGGCGCTCTGAGAGGCGCGGCGCCCCAAGGGGAAAACCTCAGAGCCCCTTTTGGGGCGCGCTGGCAGGCGCGACGCGTCAACCCCCTTGCCCAGAAACTCGACTTTTCTTCCCTTTTTCTTCAACTCTAAACCATCCTTACTTCAAAGGATCTAACCCCAAACACTAAGGATCATCAATCCCTCAACATACCATAGATTACAACTCAAATACACAACCCAATCATGTCTCACAACCAACAACAACTTCAACAACACAACTAACAACATCAACAACTACTAACAACTTCAACAACAATTCCAATCTTTCCTCAAATCATAAAATGAGCTTGGTGTGTGGGGGAAAGGATCAACCCACACTAAGAACTCACATACCTTGAAAGGGATCACCCCCGACGAAAATCCACGTTGATCTTTGACGGAAACTTGTTGATCTCCTCTTTCTTCTCTTCTTCTTCTCCTTCTTCTCTTCTTCTTCTCTTCTTCACTCTCAAGAACCCTAACTTTCTCTCTTTAAAATGGGATAAAATGATCCAAGGATCATCCCTAAACAACAATATAATCTCAAAAGACTTGGCTAGGGAAAAGACTAAAATGCCCTTAATTTCCCGGACAGATTTCCCTGCCAACTTCCCAACTTCTAAAAGGCATAACTCCCTCGTACGAACTGGGAATCCAGAAAACTTGGTGGCGTTGGAAAGTTCATTCCGCAAGATTCACAACCATAACTGGAACTACTCCTAAATCATCCTGAGCTGGAAGTTACGACTGCTCAAATTTGGCCAAAAACTCACTGATTTCCACACTTAGCCAAATTCCAGATTTTCAAATCCTTTCCAAAAATGAAAATTTTCAAATTCCAAGCCTCTTCTTAGCTATTTCAAATTGTCGGATGTTACATGGACCAATAAGGGATGAATTCTAATAATATACAGGCTGGCAAGAAAAAAGAAGAAAAACTAATTATAAAGGCCGGCAAAGAGAATTATTATATATAAAAAAACAAATCTTCTATATACTAGATATTCATAATACATATTTGGAATTAAATTTATGCAGGGCCGACTCAACAGCATTAGGAGCCTAAAGCGAAACTTAAGAGAGACCTTATTTTTTTTTCCATCATATATATTTTTATTTAAAATCTACTTTTCTAGCTATTTTAGATGTGAAGTCATTAAGTACTGCTTTATAATCAATTTATTTTAATAATTTCTTTTCAAATGATAATATAAATAATTCATTCAATCTTTCTTAAGACATTGTTGATCTTAAAGAAAATTTAATCAATTTTAATTTCGAAAAAGCTTCTTTCGGCTGAGGCAACAGTTACAAGAACTGTTAACATTATTCTATAAGTAATATGTGTATTTGGAAAGGAATCAAGTCTTTTTATTTGATTGAGTATTTTCATTAGATTACTATCTTCTACTTGTATTATATATTTCTCTTAACACTTTTAGTTCAAAAAATAAATCTAAATCATCAATATAGAATAACTATTATGTATTAAAGAAAGTTCAAGGTTAAGACAATATTTTTTTAAAAATTCTCATCATCTAGTGATCTCAATATTTTACCACTAAATAAGAATTCAAAAATAGTTTGATATGCTTCAATTGGTTCAAATCTATTTTGAAGTGAAAAAAATAGTTTGATCTACTCTACATATATATGTAAAGTAATCAACTCTAATTAAATTATTTCTTACGAAATCCAGGTTTATATTCATCTCATATGCAATTTCCTTAGTAGAAATCATAGCACTCATAGTACATATAAATTTTTTTATTTAAAAAATAACATATATATAAGTAATTATTTTTTTTGAAAATGGGGCCCCCATAAAATATGTGGCCCCAAGCGATGCTTTAGTGACCTAGGGGTTAAGACGGTCCTGAATTTATGTTTGCACATTTATTTAACTTGATATAGGATTTTTTATATATATATATATATATATATATATATATATATATATATATGATTGTAATCGGAAATTAGTAATAATGATTTATACAAGTATTAGTTATAAATAATTAATAGTGCAAAAATTGTAATAAATGAATTAGTTATTGTGAAGGATTTGGTTACTTGTACAACTTTCCCTAAGTGTTGGTTTTAGTTAGCATCTGTTAGTTAGTTTATAGTTAAATCTATATACGCCCTATCACTCAATTGGTTCAAATATGTCCTTAAATTACTGAGGGCATATTTGGACCAACTATAGAGTATTAAAGATATATTTGAGCTAAACTATCAAAGAAGGGCATAATGGGACATTTCTAGACCTATTTTTTCGTTTATTAAATAATTTGAAATCACATTTTGACTTTAAACCACCAATTAAATTGAGTTGTATGTTTGCTGTCTCTAGTCAATGTTGAGCGGTTGGAAAAGAGTGTACAAGTAAAAAAAAATAAAAAAAAATCGTATGATAATAGTAATACATTGAAGAAGTTTCCATGAGGTCCCTCTTCATGTTGATTGAAGAGGGTCGAAGTAAGACATATACTGATCAAACTAAAGGTATTAGGCACAACACACCTTTTTGTTCTTCGAGATAATTGCATTTTGATTGCATAATAGCTGAAAATAGTCCAATGATTCTTCGAGATTTATCTAGAAAAGTCTAGAATAGCCTAGTGTAGTATCTAAGAAATGTGTAGATGTTCTAGATAATTTAGATATTTATAGTAAAGTATAGAATAATCTAGATTCTTGTTAGACAGTTAAAAGATGAGGTTTTCTAGATTTTTTTTTATAGATGTATCTAGAATAGTTTCTAGAAGCATCCCTACACAAGTATAAATAGAATAGGGGTGGCCATTGTCATTTCTATTCAACCCAATTTGAAAGCAATTAAACAATGTTCTTTCATAACAAAGTTCTCTTATTTAAAATACACATTCTCCTGCTTCCTCTTCTAAATTGAATCTTTTGGTCTTAGTTAACGATCTTGGGCTAGCAGAAGGTTTCTCGATTATACCTTTCTTCTGCTATTCTCTACACCAAAGGAATATCATTCAAAAGTAAAGAACCAGGTAAATTCATGAAATTTGAGGTTGATGGACACTTAAGGGTTGTATCACTGGGAAGGATCATCTTGGATAGGGGATGAACTATTGACAGACTCCATTGCAGACTGCGGATATCCAACTGTGTGTGGGAATTACAATGAGAAGTTTTGCTTTTTGATCGATGGAAACGAGAGAGACATGAATTGTTGTGTGTTTGTGAGTTTCTAAGGCAATCCGAATTTGATATTTTATAGCCCAACAAAAGTTGTAACCCAGCCAATGAGAAGACAATCACGAGGATTAGACTCATACGTCGTTGGATGATATAGCAATCAATGGTGGATAATGATGCTGATACATTTAACTGCTTTCAAGGATTATGATGACTTTGTTGCAAAAAGAAAGATTGTATATGATTAATTTTTTTTATTTTTAAAAAGGATTATAATGAGTTTGTTGTCAAAAAAGAAGAAGATTATCATCATAATCCCTTTCTTTTTGGCTACAAACTCATCACAATCCTTTTTTTGGGCAATAAATTAATTATAATTCTTTTTTTGACAACAAACTCATCATAATTCTTACAGGGTTAAATGTTAAATGTGTCAGCATCATTATCCACCGTTGATTCCTTCTTTCATCCTATGAAGTATAAGTTCAATCCTCGTGATTTTCTTTTCATTGGTTGGGTTATAACTCGAGCTATAACATATCAAAGTGGGATTGCATAGGAACTCACTTCCACACAACAACTCACTTCTCTCTCGTTTCTATCGATCAAAAAACAATTATTTTTTTTGGAGTAGAGGAAAAATAACAAATGACAGGCAAAGGAAAAACCTTGGTTCCGTTTCTACAAAAAAAAAAGTCTCATCCCGCAACAGCAAAGCCGGTCTCGAATTCCCAGTTGGTTATATCGCCCGGCTCCTCAAAGCCGAAAAGTACGTCAAACGTGCCGGTGCCAAAGCTCCGGTCTTCCTTGTTGCTGTGCTTGAGTACCTTGAGCTGAGGTGAATTTCGTTACTATTTCATTTTTGATATCTCAAGTATTTGAATTTTACATATTTGTGATTGTTTGTAGGTGCTTGAATTGGCTGGAAACACGGCGAGGAGTAACAAGAAGACGAGTGATCATTCCAAGGCACATTCAGTTGGCTGAATTCTTGTTATCCCCTGCCGCGTTTCCAGCCAATTCAAGCACCCACAAAACAATCCAGATATGTAAAATTCAGAAAATTGAGATATCCAAAAAATAAAATAGTAGCGAAATTTACGTGTTGCTCAAGGATTCAAGCACAACATCAAGGAAGACCAGAGATCCAACACGACACATTTGGCATACTTTCTGGCTTTGAGGAATCAGGCGATACGACTGATTGGGATTGGAGACCGGCTTTGCTGCTGCGGGAACGAGACCATTTTGCAGCAATGGAGCCAATGGTTTTTCCTTTACCAATCATTTGTTATTTTTAATCTACTGCAAAAAAAAAGAGAAGAAGTTTTGCTTTTTGATCTGTGGAAACGGAAGAAAAGTGAATTGTTGTGTGTATGTGAGTTCTAAGGCAATCCGACTTTGATATTTATAGCCCACAGGAGTCATAACCCAGCCAATGAGAGATAATCACGAGGATAGGATTGAACTTCTACGCCGTTGGATGAAAAAGCAAATCAACGGTGGATAATGGTGCTGACACATTTAATTGTTTTCAAGAATTATAATAATTTTATTGCAAAAAAAGTATTATGATTAATTTGTTGCCAAATAAAAGGATTATTCATTTGGATATTAAACCTCAGATCATTCTTGTTGACCATTTTGTGTTTTTCATAATTCCTTATTATTAATAATACAATTTCAGTCTTACTATAGAAATGTTAGTTTTTTTTTTTGGTAAGTAAAGATTTTATTACTACCAAGTGATAATTACAAAGCAAAAAAAACTGGCAGGCAATGGACAACCCCATGTCTGCATGCTCCAAGACTTCCTCTTCTATCCTATACAAGCAATACTATGTAAATACAAGCTAATTAGGATAGTAATTCAAGCTCTCTAACATCCTCTTTAGCCTACTATATATTGTACCTCTTTTATGTATCTCTTGGACCACTCTTCTCAACAGAATATTAACTTCAATTTTCTGATTTTGAAAGATCCTTACATTCCTCTCATGCCACAAAGCATAGATACTACATGCCAAGGAGAGCCTGTAGATATCTGCAGCTACGCTACCACTATTTGCATGTGTACTAGCCCAGTGAAGCTCCCCTGTCCATCCCATAGCTTTTCTTCTGATCCCTTGCCACATTAGTAGTTTTTCCCATACAGTTGCTGCATATGATCATAGGAAGAATAGATGTTCGATTGATTCATCCTCATTGCAACATAAGGGGCATTTCTTGTCCGCTACCGTCATCCACCTGGCCAATCTGTTTCGTGTGAGCAATCTATTCTTAGTTTTGTTCCCAGTCTAATTTACTTATTGAGTATCATGAGCCATTTCATTTTGAACAGCTGAATGAATTACCTCCTACTTTTTGAAGGTTTGGTTCCACCTGAGTGGGCTCTGTTGGAATGGTTATCGGTATCGATAGAGTGACTCAATGTAATTGGAGGCCTAAAATGAAATTTCAATTGGAAGCCTAATATAAAATCCAAACAAACTTCATATGTATTTATTTGAAATATATTTTTCTTGGACTATTCAAATGCCAATTATTACTTAATATTTTTTTATAAATGATTTCTTTCAAAAAATATTCTATTATTAGTTTTAAATATGATTTTATCAATTCAACATTGAAAAAAAATATTCACTGATGTGATCATGATATGAATGGTTAACATAAATTAAGTAATAAGTTGATAAATTTTAATTAAAGATAAAGAGTTAGAGCATAATGAGGTTAAAAGAGGATAAAATAATATATATTTTTTAAAAAGATACTTTTTATCATAAATAATTAATTTTTATATTAAAAAATTGACACATAATTTATTCTTGACAAAAATTTGAGGCCCCTAAAATTGAAGGACTAAGGCATATGCCTTAATTATCAAAGCATAGAGCTGGCACTGGATATTGATTCCCCGGGAGGAGATCCGCCGTCCTCATCCAATTGGGAGCTGGGTGATTTTCAAATATATTCCTACATGGATTTTTTTTCTTAATAAAAAAAAAATATTTTTTTTTTCATTTCTGTTAGAGGAAAAGGAAAGGGCATATCTATGTGAGCCGCTTCAGCTCTAAATTGGAAAGTTAAAGGGTATATCAAACCCTTTTCTCTTTTTCAATTTTAAAGATTTTATTCTTGAATTTCACATATTTTCGCTTCCGTGTTATTTTCTTTATTTTTATTCAAGTCATGCTATTGTTGTCACCTTTATTGGGTTTTGTCAGTATTAAAATGCTATTGTTGTCACAAATGTTAGAATTTTGTTATATTTTTCTTCCTTTTAACTCTACACTAAGAAAAAGCACAACAACAGGACAAAAAAAAAACTGATGGTATGGATTTAGTTGTGGCTACAAATTGAGAATTCGAAACCAATCGAATTCTGAGGATTTGAAACCACAATTTTTCGAAGAAAAAACTACTCGAATAAAACGATGAATTTTAAGACATAGTGATCAATCAAGCAGAGCCTTCTTTCTGATAAAAGTAGTACAATGGTGCTTAATTATAGTGCCATTCTTTTCATGGCCAGTCTACTCATCATTTCTTCACAGCATTTGATTAGTTGTCAACCTCCTGAAGCTTTTATCACCAATTCCTCCATTTCGTGGATCAATAGCCGCGCCCGCTCCTATGTAGTGAATTCCACAGATGGAGCCACACTGACACCCATCCTATCGAGAGAAGGGAACGAGACTCTGTTTGTCTGTGGTTTCTTATGTGATTACAATGGTACTGCTTGCGTTTTTGGCGTTCTTTTATTCCCAAAGATCAGTAACAATAATTCTTATCTATATTACGCGAGATTAGTTTGGTCAGCAAATCGGAATAATCCAGTTAGAGCTAATGCAACCTTGCAACTTAGGCAAGATGGAGGCTTATTCTTGATGGACTCAGATGGCACTTTGATTTGGAGTACAAGCACAAGCACAAGAGGAAAGGTTGTTGCGGGATTCAAATTGACAGTACTGGGAAATATTGTTCTCTTTGACAAAAGTAACTACATCATTTGGCAGTCTTTTGATCATCCTACAGACACTTTGGTTGCTGGACAAATGACAAATGCTGGACAAAAGCTGAGATCCAGTGTATCAGCAACAAATTGGAGTGAAGGTTTGTTCACATTTGAAGTTCAATTATTTGGCTTTTTAGCATACATTGAGTCAAATCCACGTCAACTCTATGTCTCAAGACTTGGGGATAAAGGTTCCCCGTTTCCTGGACTAATCTTTGATTCGAAAATAATGATTTTCAATGGGGCATTATTCCTAAATTTTGTATTTTCAAATACTAGATTCATGAGGTTTGGGTATGATGGGCATTTAAGGGTGTATCACTGGAGAGGATCTTGGTTAGAGGAGGCTGATCTATTGACAGACTACATTGGTGAGTGTGGGTATCCAACTGTGTGTGGGAATTACTCTGTTTGTGCAAATGGGCAGTGTACTTGTCCTCAAACCGCGGTTGATCAGACTAACTTTCTCCAGCAAATAAATTACAGGCAGCCAAACCAAGGGTGTGTCCTTATCACACCTATCTCTTGTGAACATTCCCAATAGCATATTTTTATGGAGCTCAAGTACATAGCTTATATTCCCCTCTATTTGCAATATGGTACAAACAAAACAGATTGGGAGAATTGCAAAAGGTCTTGCTTAAGCAATTGTTCTTGCAAAGCAGCTCAATTTCAATTTAGTGGTCCTGGTAACACAATGGGTCACTGCGCATTGTTGAATGATGTATTCTCGCTCACATACGATTATGGAGCACCCAACAAGACCACTCTTTTCATCAAGGTGCAGAGCTCTTCTAACTTACAAGCCTCTCCATCACTTTTCTCTTCAGAGAAGAAATCAAAGCGTGTCCCAGCAATTGTAGGATCCACCATCGGAGCATCATTTGGTTTGCTTCTCATGGTTTTAACTTGCTTTGCCTATATTTTCAGAAGGAGAAAAGGGCTCGAGCAAGACGAGGAGGAGTTCCTTGATCAAATACCAGGAATGCCTACTAGATTTTCCTATGAGGAACTCACTGTGATGACTGAAAATTTCAGTGAGAAACTTGGGGAAGGGGGATTTGGTTCTGTATTTGAAGGAACAATGAGTGATGGCACCAAAATAGCGGTGAAGCGTCTGCAAGGTTTTGGTAATGTGAAGAAATCATTCTTAGCTGAGGTAGCAACAATCGGTAGCATTCACCATGTTAATCTGGTAAAACTTGTTGGATTTTGTGCTGAGAAATCACACAGACTTCTGGTTTATGAATACATGGCCAATGGCTCTTTAGATAGGTGGATTTTTCACGGAACATGGGAAAAATCTCTCACATGGGATGTCAGGAAAAAAATCATATCAGACGTCGCCAAGGGCCTAGCTTACCTACATGAAGACTGTAACAACAAAATTATTCATTTGGATATTAAACCTCAGAACATTCTTCTTGATCATAATCTCAATGCAAAAGTATCAGATTTTGGGTTATCAAAGCTTGTGGGGAAAGATGAAAGTAAGATAGTTACAACAATGAGAGGAACACCAGGCTATTTAGCACCTGAATGGTTACATGAGGTCATTACTGAGAAAGTGGATGTTTATAGCTTTGGGGTTGTGATTTTGGAAATCATCTGCGACTGGAAGAATTTGGATCGTCATCAAGATGAGGATGATATGCATTTGCTTAGTTTGTTCATGAGAAAAGCAGAGGAGAGACAACTCTTGGAAATGGTGGACAAGAAGAGTGAAGACATGCAGCGACATAGAAAAGAGGCTGTGGAAATGATGAAGATTGCAGCCTGGTGTTTACAAAGTGATTATACTAAGAGGCCTTCCATGTCGTTGGTAGTTAAGGTGTTTCAGGGTTTAGTGGCTGCTGAAACCGACTTGGATTACAGCTTCACATTTCCAACAATGACGAGAAGAGTTGCCGGAACTAATCAAGAAAGGGAATCTGTGGTTGGTATCAGTTTACCACTTCCATCACAGTTGTCAGGACCTAGGTAAATTCTTAGTAGTATTTATCATCAAGACTGAATAGCTAATGCGAAAAGCCATTTTGTGTATTTCATAATTCCTTATTATATCAATACTATTTCAGAAACATAATTTAGAAAAGTAGAACACACTGTCTACTAGAAAAATGTTAGTTTTCGTGCAGTCTAATTAACTTATTGAGTATTGATGAATGGATTGCCTCCTCCATTTTGATGAATTAAATCTGATTGCGCTGATGATCCCTTTTCTTTTTACCTAGCTCTGAGTGTGTTCTTCTTTGGTCAAACCACACATGAAGACATCTTGGAAGCTTTAACGATATGGAAACTAAGATGTTTTACTGCAGTTTTTTCTGTTTATAACACAGAATAAGTAGACCCCTTACTCTTAGAAATATAAAATGTGCTGCATATGAAGATGTATTGATCCACAAAGATCCAAATTAGAAAAGAAAATGCTATCCATCTCTGCCACGAGACGTTAATTGGTTATCTATCAAAGCTACTTAAGTTTACCTTTTACATTATGACATAGTTTACCTTTTAGCCAAATTTATGTACAAGAGAAAGATGGATCTGGTGATGAAGCATGGAAATACATTTTCACAAAAGAAAGACATAGACTAGGGAAAGGAAAAAAAAACTTACTACCTCTTAAGCTAGTTGTTCACCTTGGACCGGATAAAATTGAAGGCAATATTAAGCTGATAGTGTCTTCCCTCTGTTGGTTGCAATCCTCAACCTCGGGTAGGCTTGTGAAATCGTAATCCAAGTTTGTTTCAACAGTCACCAAACCTTCCAATGCCTTAACCACCAATGACATGGAAGGCCTCTTGGTGAAATCACCCTGTAGACACCACGCAGCAATGCTCATCATTTCTGTCACTGCTTCTTTGTGGATCTGCATATCCTCATTGTTTTTGTCAACAATATCCATAAGCTGCTGTTGTTCCGATTTTCTTTCGAAAACACTTAGCAAATGGACATCCTCATCAGCTTGGGACCGATCCAAATTCTTTCTCCCACACAACAGCTCCAACAGCACAATTCCAAATGCATACACGTCTACTTTCTCAGTGATAACTGACCTCAACCATTCAGGAGCCAAATACCCTGGTGTTCCTCTCATCCTAGTTACAACTTTGCTTTCGTCTTTATCGATCAGTTTCGACAGACCAAAATCAGATATCTTAGCATTGAAATTTTTATCTAGAAGGATATTTTGTGGTTTGATGTCCAAATGAATTATCTTCTGGCTGCATTCGTCATGAAGATAAGCTAATCCTTTGGCAATATCTGTTATAATCCTTTGCCTTGTATGCCATCTAAGCCCATTTTCTTCATTTTTATGATAAATCCACCTATCTAGTGATCCATTTACCATGTGTTCATAGATCAGAAGTCTTTGGGTCTTTTCGGCACAAAATCCAATGAGTTTTACCAGATTGACGTGGTGAATCCCACCGACTATGTTTACTTCTGTTAAGAATGATTCCATCACATGACCTAGACCATCCAGACGCTTTACAGCTATTTTTGTGCCATTACTCAGTGTTCCTTCATATACTGAGCCAAATCCTCCTTCCCCGAGCTTTCTGCTGAAATCTTCAGTTATTATTCTTAGCTCATTGTAAGAGAACCGAGTTAGCATTCCTGGAAAGATTGGTTCGAGATCCAGAAAACCCCCATCCTTTCTAGAAGCTTTTGTCCTCTTTTTAAAGATAACAAAGAAAGCTGTGATATTTAACATTATCCCAAAGAAAGCTGCAAGAGTAGATCCTATTATCACTATGTGAGGTCTTGATTTTTTTCCTTCAGAAATGGTTTGAGACTGATTCTGAGTGTTTGAGGAATTCTGCACCTTAAGAAATACTCGCTTGTCCATTCCGTCCTCGGTGTCTACGAGAGAAAAGACCTCATCCAGTAATAAACAGCTCCCAGTTGTAGCCCCATCCAAATCATATACGAAGACAACAGCTTTGCAGGAACAGTTTCTCAGACAAGCCCCTTTGCAATCTTCCAACTTCTTCCCCTCAAACGGTAATATGCCCGAAATTAGTTCATCACTGAACTCAAATGCAAAATATGTGGTATTCTTGAGCTCTACATAACTATGATACTGCGAAGAGTTGCAGTAAATGGAAGTCAGCTGTAAACATCCAACATCTATTTTCCTCTCATCTAATGGTTTGAAGAAATTTCGCTCTGGCGGACAACTACATTTCCCATTACTTGTACAAATGCCATATCTTCCACACACCATTGGGTACCCACAGTTCTTTGCATGTATATTAAACAAAACATCAGATATGACTTTCCAATCTAATGCATTCTCGTCCCATTGGTATACCCATAAATGTCCATCAGGCCCAAGCTTCATGAATTGAGCTGGTGATTTAGGAGGGTCTTGCGGAACAGTAAGTGTTTGACCATCAAAACTGAAATAAGTACTAGTATCCGGATTACTTGAAGCATAGTAAAACAGAGGTGGATCAGTTTCGATGTAAGTGGCCCAGCTTCCATTGATAATAGTTAAAGAAAGCAAACTTTGACTCCAATTGGTTGCTGAAACGCTTGCTATGAGCTTCCTCCCAGAAACCAAGCTCTGCCCCGGGAGCAAAGAATCTGTAGGATGATCGAACGACTGCCAAACTGTGCGATTGGCTTTGTCAAAGAGCACGAGATTCCCCGTTTCTGTCATGTTTAAGCCAGAAACAGATTTTCCAGTAGTATTAGTGGACCAAACAAAAGTGCCATCAGAGTCTGCCAAGACCAAGTTGCCATCTTGGCCTAGTTGCAAGGTTGCATTGGCTTTCACTGGACGGTCTCGATTAGCAGACCAAACCAACTGGAAATCCATTAACTTTCTCTCAGTAGAGGAGCTGTCCGGGAATGCAAAGAAGATCCCGAGAAGGCATTCAACACTTTGGCTATTGCAGTAGAAGCCACAAAAGTGGTATTTATTTCCATTTATTCCACTCAGAAGGATAGGTGTCGAGAGAGATGATCCATATGTGGATTGTGCATCAAACCAAAACGGCCTATTGGTCCATGAAGTGGAAAGTCCAGCAGTAGAATTCAAATAACTGCCATTTAGGTACCATGAAATCTGGGATGAAGCAAACCTGAATGACAAAAACTGAAGATAAATGATGAACAGGACATGAGCAAAATACAATCTCTGCTCTGCAATCATTTCTTACTAAAGCTAACAAAAGAAAATGTTTGAAATCTGCTTTGCTAGAAACTCCTTCTGTGTTCTAATAATGCCTTTCTTTTGGGAACGCGTCTCTTTGGTCAATACAAGAGGGCGGCCACACAAAAAACTTTCATTCCATGTGGTATTATTTTTTTACAAAAGTTTGTCTACTTTCAATCAGGGACGGAGCTAGAAGCACAGATACAAGTTCAATGATACCAAACTCAGTAGCTTTTGCTCAAACAATTTATTCGTATAAACTAATTCATTATAAATATTATCATTACTCATATGATACTTTTCACAAGCATAAAGTGGTCATGATCTGGATATTCCCTTTTACACGTGAAGGATGAATATGATAGAATTATTTACAGTGGAAAATCACTTGTTTCCTTTTTAATATTTTAAAGCAAAGTGGGAATACAGACTAATGTCTTCCTTTTTCCTATTATATTAATGGAGACTATAAACATTCCCTTTATTCTTACAAGTTCCAGGTTGCTTCTTTATTGCTATAAAATAATAAACTAAAAAAATGAGACCCTCATGAGCAGAAACTGCATTTTTTTAAATAACACCCCATTCATGTCTACAACCAATTGGAGCATGGATCGGGAGCTCAAATAAAAATGAACTGGATCGCGAGCTCAAACGAAAATAGACTTGACTCAGACACATGGGCTTAACTCAATTCCAAAAGCTACTTCTTGAGGGACGGGCAAAACCTGATATCAGGTTGCTCTTCCTCGTTAAAACCTTGCTCTGTCCCGTTCCATTGTCATTCCTATCTGTACCAACAAGGAAAAGGAAGATATATATATATATATATATATATATATATATCCTAGTGCATAATGAGGTACGTCAACTTGGACTAGTTGGAGAATTCTGGAGGTAGAATACATATAATACATTTTAGAAAATTATGTATTTGAATTTTATTTCTGTTTACTCTTGTTCAACTTTATTCAAGTTTAAGTGTCTCTTTGTGCACACCAAAGTTGGATGATATAAATGTGAAATGAGGTCAAGTTAAAGGATACATTTATGTATTACTCCCTCCGTCCCTATTTAGTTGTCCACTTTAGAAATGGCACACAGATTAAGGCAACAATGATTAACATAGTGAAGTTACAATTTTATCCTTATAGTATAATTTACTTCCAAAATAAATTCACTCAAGATAACTAGTCAATGCTGGAAAGTTCATAAGTTTATTTACTTTATTTATGACAACTCTTCACTTTAAATAAGGGTATAATAGGAAAAAATTTGTTGTCCTTTCTTGATTTGTCAAAATGGACAACTAAAAGTGGAAATATGGACAACTAAATAGGGACGGAGGGAGTATGTATTATATAAATGACCCTGTTGGAATGTATGCGTCCACGTTTTCTATGGGACCAGGTCCTCAACACAGTTACACTAACAGAAAATAAACAAAGTGCTGAAAGTAAAGATTGCACAACAACTTTACGTGGAAACCTCCTTGCTCAAGGGAGTAAAACCACGACCTGGCCTGCCAGGACTTTTCAAACTTCTTTCACTAATCTTCTCCAAGCAAAAGTAAAAGCAAGTTTACAAACCGAGATTAGCCTACTAATCCCAACTCTAAGCAATACCTCCTATTACTTAGATGAGCCAGAGCAGATGCAACACTGCCCACTAAGCTATCACCCCTAGATAACTTAGACTTTGCTAAGCGGATACAACACCGCCCACTATACTAATCCTGACCGATTAATATAGACTTTAGAGTAAGACCCTAAGTTACCCTTAACCTAGTTCTTACAATGATTCACACAAATTTGAAACGTTTCTTTCACAAGTGAAATGAATCCTACAATGTAAGCACTATTACAAGCAAACAAAGTAACAGCTGGTACAAGAAGCTCTTGAAGTAATCGATCAGATCCCTTGCTGTTCTTGAAGCTTGAAATATTTCTCTCTTTGAATGAATGAGTAATATTGTTGTATTTTGTTTAGTATATACCATAAAAAGTTATTACCAAACGTACAAGCAACCTCTTTGCTTCTGATTGGTGAAGTACTCTGCAGCTTCTGACGCAGACAACTTTTACAACTGTACCGCACTTTGACAGCTGGACGAGTATTCATACTCTGCAGAGGACCAGGTCCCTGCACTTGTAAGGAGATCATAAAAACACCAAAAGGCATAAGCTCTTATTTGTTTTTATGTTGATGACATTGTGATCGTCAAAAGAGACATTTCTAACATAAATGCTACTAAGCATATACTAGAAAGTAACTTCGATATGAAAGACATTGAAGTTACTGATGTGATTGAAAATGTACTTGACAAGTTCAAGCATTTGGATTTCAATATTGTCAAGACTCCAATAAATGTGAGATTTGTACTTTAAAAGAATGAAAGCAAAAGTGACTCACAATTGGATTGTGCTAGAGTATTGAGAAATATGATATATATCATGAAGTGTACGCGATCAGATATAGCATATGCTATTAATAAACTAAGTCGGTTCACGAGTAATCTCAATCAAACTCATTGGATGATAATGAAAAAAGTTTTGGAGTATTTAAAACATACTTCAAAAAACTATTGCTTTGCATTATAACTAATATTCAACAGTATTGGAAGAATATAGTGATGCAAATTGAATCACCAGGTCAAATGAAGTAAAATCCACGAGTGGATATGTATTTACTCTTGGTAGAGGAGCAGTCTCTTGGAAACCTTCCAAACAGATATGTATCGCTCGTTCTACTATGAAATCTGAGTTTATCACTCTAGATAAGGCCGGTAAAGAAGTTGAATGACTCCAAAATTTCTTGAAAGATTTTTGGCCCAAACCTTTTAGCTCCAGTATGCATACACAGTGAGAGTTAATTTGCAATAGGTAGGGCATGGAGCATGATGTATAATGGAAAGTCTCGTCATATATGACGTAGACATAATATCGTTAGAGAACTACTCTCTAGTGGAATTATCATAATTGACTATGTAAAGTCAAATGATAATGTGTCGGATCCACGTATAAAAGGCCTAACTGGAGAGGGAGTTGATAGATTATCAAAGGGAATGGGACTATGGCCGAGAACAAGTCATTGTGGCGGTAACTCTACCTAGGAGACTGGAGATCCCAAGATCTAGGTTCAAGGAGATCAAACAAAGTCATTGATAACGGTTCAACATTGTCAAAATATTTTTTATGGTCCATTCTCATGATAAGACAATGTTCAGTAACAAGGATAAAGGCATTAGGACTTTTTAATGATTTCTAAGTTTGATACAGGATATATCAAATGGTGTATCTACGGGATAACACATTTAGAAATCACCTATGTAAGTGTGAACTGTAAGCCGCTTCAAGGAGAATCTGGTAAGGCCAGTTCTCTACGCACTTATAAATCGAGACGTGTTCATGGCTGAAACGAACAAAACAATGAGAATCAAAAACAGTTCAAGGGTTGATTGTGTGACTTATGTTGTCTAGGTATACACCAAAGCTCGACGGTTCAAAGATATCAAATCTATCGATTGACCGAGTATATTCGATATATGTTCACTACGGAAAGTTCAAAGGGAAACCCACTTATCCAGAGACAATCAATCCTTAATTACGAATCACACAGTTTTTCATGCATATGTTTTAACAATAGCCATTCCCTATTCATGTGGGGGATTGTCGGGTTTTAAAGGTATGAACAGGAAATGAAGGGTTGTGACTCTCCTAAAGAGTTGTGACTATGCCGAAGGGTTGTGAACTTTATGAAAGGTTGTGTCCTTTCTAAAGGATTGTGACCGTTTGAAAGGTTATGTCTTTTCCAAAGTGTTGTGACCTTTCTGAAAGGTTGTCTTCTTTCCAAATGGTTGTGACCTTTACCCTTTGTTGGCTATAAATAGAGAGGTTTTCTCTCATTTTTCTGTATCGAATTCTTCCCTTCTTTTGCATACATTTCTTACAAAACAAAATCGATCGATCGTATCTGTGTGTGTGATTCGTTGCTGTCATTTTGAGTTCGTTGAAATTTTCGAAGTTTGAGGTACCACTACTTCTTTAATGGTTAATCCGTTTTATCTTGGGAGGAATTAATCTGCAACCTCAGGTACTTGAGGGGATTAAATTTCTTAAGGACACACAGTAGGTTCTGTGGACTCGGATAGTTCTTTGTGTTTTTCTTTTCATCTTTTATTATTTCTGGTTTGCTAATCTGAATACAGGAGATAACACTAAATACCCTGGTGTTCCTCTCATTCAGGTCACAACATGCTCTAATTTAGTAAAAAGTGTGCTTTCTCGAATGAAAAATATGTGGCGTATTTGAGCTCTACAAGACTATGGTACTGCAAAGAATCGCAGGAAATGGATGTCAGCTCCGTACATCCAAGATTTGTGTTTCTTAGGATAGATGGCCTAAAAATTTTCCCTTCATCCAAGATTTGTGTTTCTTATGCTATATCTTCCACACACCATTGGATATCCACACTTCCCCACATGTGGCGACCAAATTTCTACTGGCTCTTTCCAATTAGATGTATTTACATCCCATATGTATACCCATAAATGCCCTTCAGACTCAAACCTCATGAATTGAGCTGAGGTATCAGTGTCAGGGAAAGCAGTAAGGGTTTGACCCTCAAAACTGTAATAAATATCATAGGCATATAATTTTGAAGTATAGTAAAACTCATGAGGTGGGTCAGAATCTATGTAAGTGCCCACGCCTTCATTGAGAACAATAAGAGAAAACAAACCTTGACTTTGATTGGTTACGGAGACAGTTGCTGTGAGCTTCTGCCCAGAAACCAAACTCTTCCCCGAGAGCAAAGAATCTGTTGGATGATCGAAAGCTGCAAGGTTGGGCAGAGTTGCCATCTTTGCCTAGTTGCGACTACACATCTATACACTTCAACTTGGCTCAACTGACAACTAGACACTTCAACTCTTTCCCACTATGTCTCGTGGACATCTTCAACTGCCCATTTTAACTTGAGACCAAGTTAAAGTGTCTATCAATATATTATGCCCATCTTAATTTGAGGGTCCAGCTATTAAGTTTTTACCACTTAACTCATTGTATTTGAGAAAGTATAGGTTCAAAATACACCTACTATCATATATCATATCATATCATCATAGCATCATATTATATTAAAGGGTAAAGGATCAAATATGCCCCTAAACTATTCGAAAAGGTCTAGATATACTATCCGTTTAAAGTTTGGCTCACTCATGCCCTCGCCGTCCAACTTTTCGTCTAAATATGCCTTTATGGGCGTTAGTTGGCATGCTAGACATATCCAGCTCATTTTCCATTTCTTTAAATGTCACATGGAATTGTCATGTCATTTTGACTTTACCACATGACATTTATATAAAAATGGAAATTAAAGGGATCAATTATGCCCCTAAAAATTTGAACCCATAAACACCTAATCCGAACAATAAATCAACCCCCCCCCCTTTAAATTAACTACCCGACCCGTTTTCAACAATTTTGTTTAAATTTTTATTTTTTTGGGTAAATCCCGAAAATTAGTAATTGATTAATAAAAAATATGAAAAATATGAAAAAAAATATAAAATTAACGCCAAAAAATCAGAAATAAATATAGTAACCTTAAATTCAAAAATTTCAACAATTTTTTTTAATTTTTATTCTTTTTAATAAAATACTCATTTTCGGAATTTGCCGAAAAAAATAAAAATTTAAAAAAAATTGTTGAAATTTTTGAATTTAAGGTTACTATATTTGTTTGTGATTTTTTGGCGTTAATTTTATATATTTTTTATTAATCAATTACTCATTTTCGGGATTTACCGAAAAAAATAAAAAATTTTAAAAATTGTTGAATTTAAGGTTACAATATTTATTTGTGAATTTTTGGCGTTAATTTTATATTTTTTTCATATTTTTCCTATTTTTTATTAATCAATTACTAATTTTCGGAATTTATCGAAAAAAATAAAAATTTAAACAAAATTGTTGAAAATGGGTTGGGTAGTTTATTTAAAAGGGGTGTTGATTTATGGGTTGGATTAGGTGTTTATGGGTTCGAATTTTTTAGGGACATAATTGATCCCTTTCTATTTTCATATAAATGTCATGTGGTAAAGTCAAAATGACATGACAATTCCATGTGGCATTTAAAGAAATGAAAAATGAGTTGGATATGTCTAGCAGGCCTACTAACGCCCATAAGGGCATATTTAGACGAAAAGTTGGACGGTGAGGGCATGAGTGAGCCAAACTTTAAACGGAGGGTATATCTAGATCTTTTCGAATAATTTAGGGGCATATTTGACCTTTTACCCTATATTAAAAGTGGGAGCTTTTTGTGCAAAGTTATATTACCAAAATGCCCATCAAAAATTAAAGATTTATACCCTTTAAGGATTAAATTAGTCATATAACATTAATATAAATATATCAATTAAATTTCTTGAAAATAATAATATTGCTTGAATTTTTAAATAACTTAATATGTCATTTATGTGAAGTCTTTATAACTTCTAAAGCTATACTTTTCAAATTCCTATACCTTTAATTCGTTTCCACATCTTCTTTCAATCTGACATCATGGAAATTAGTAAAGTTTGTTTTATATATATATATATAAGGACATTCTTCTTTTTAAATTAATTAAAAGACTAATCATCTTCTATCTTATTTAAAGAATTTCAATAAATATTAATCAATAAAATCTTTAATTTCTTAGTTCCATATACTATATGTTTTCATATTAACTTCAAATGTATTTTTCTTCTCAGAGCTTATCTAAAGTTCTATCATATTAGAAAAGTTCAAAACTAAAGAAAAAAACCAATCAAAATCTTCTGCAGAAAAAAACATCCCTTGCTCCGCAGTTCAAGAGTTTTTTCTCTTTATAAGTTTCTCCAACTCTTTCACCCCTTCCCTTTCTTAGGCAAGCTATTTAGTTGTTTGACGTGTTTGTATCCCTTCTCTATAGACTATTCGTTTGTAAGAATTTATTTATTGCGACTAATCGTTAATCTGATTACATTTTTGTTGTACATTTTAGTTGTCGATATCACTAATCATTGTTGATTTTTGTTTGACTTTAGGTGTTTTCTTTTCTTTTCCTATCGATACACTCTAACAATCTATTTTATTTTCTTCCTTCCGCAAATTTACGATTAATTTCTACCTATGTGGTTGGGTTTTAAAGCTCTTCACGGCTTGCAAGAATGATGCAAGAGACGGTAAGTTAGTTATCAGTTTCTCTGTATTTTCACAACTTTTTACCATGTAAATTATTCTAGCTAGATTGTGTTGATTAATATGTTGATCATGTAGAGAGCTTGAAGTAAGAATGCAAAAGAAAAAAGGACGTAGTAAAATATTTGTATATGAAATAGAGAATGCACTTGATTCATATATTTTCATTAATTAATATGTGATAGGTGGACAAAGAATGGTCAAATATCATTCGAACCCATCAAAAAAAGGTGTACTTCGATAATTTTTCTAAGAACACAAATTTATTTATTTTTCACAGCACTCTAATTCTTATAGTTATTTCTTATATATAAAAAAATATTAAAATATGATTGATTATAAGTAGAGTAAACTGAATATTTTTATCTTGAATTAGACTCAAACCTCATGAATGCCCTTCAGACTCAAACCTCATGAATTGAGCTGAGGTATCAGTGTCAGGGAAAGCAGTAAGGGCTTGACCCTCAAAACTGTAATAAATATCATAGGCATATAATTTTGAAGTATAGTAAAACTCATGAGGTGGGTCAGAATCTATGTAAGTGTCTACGCCTCCATTGAGAACACTAAGAGAAAACAAACCTTGACTTTGATTGGTTACGGAGACAGTTGCTGTGAGCTTCTGCCCAGAAACCAAACTCTGCCCCGGGAGCAAAGAATCTGTTGGACGATCGAAAGCTGCAAGGTTGGGCAGAGTTGCCATCTTTGCCTAGTTGCGACGACACATCTATACACTTCAACTTGGCTCAACTGACAACTAGACACTTCAACTCTTTCCCACTGTGTCTCGTGGACATCTTCAACTGCCCATTTTAACTTGAGACCAAGTTTAAGGGTCTATCAATATATTATGCCCATCTTAATTTGAGGGTCCAGCTATTAAGTTTTTACCACTTAACTCATTGTATTTTAGAAAGTACAGGTTCAAAATACACCTACTATCTATTTATCATCATCATATCATATCATATATTATTATAAGTGGGAAGCTCCAAAGTAAAAAGTTGAATTACCATTTTGCCCTTATACTAAATTAAAATTTGATTAATTATTTAATTAAATACAAATATTTTAATTTACTATATCCTTCTATTTAATTTTCTAAAGTATTTAAAGTTAGGGAGAAAGTTTTAATTTTTGTAGTCAATGTCTTTCAATTACGTAAGGCAAATGATCAGATTTTTGAAAGTCTTTCTATTACTCATGCATCACTTAATTACTGAAGTTGAAAGGTTTTTTCAGCTTTAAATTTTGAACGCACTACTTAACTTACATTCAATTACAATGAATGTGGTAAATGAAAAGATCACTCTTTTGAACTTTCATATGTCACTTCAACCTTTCTAATTAACTTGAATTATTTTCATCTTCCACATATTATTGAAATGTATAGATATTTAAGACATGTAGAAAGAAAATAACAACACAAATCAAGAGCATTCAAAAGTACAAGAATTCATATTCCACCCCTTTTTTCTTGGAATGAAAATTTTCTTGGTCTTCTCTATTGCATGAAACTATATGATGGCACAGAAAGGTTCTAATACATTTGAAAGTGTTATTTTGACATTTAGATGAACGTACAATAAATCTATTGAAAGAGTAAGTCACAATTTAGCTATCAATTTTTTCCTTGTTCTTTTCCATTTTAATTTTGTTAATTATATAATTCTTCCTTCTATATTTAATGATTTGTTTGTTATATTTAGATAATATGTTGGTATATTAATAGAAAAAAAGTAAGGTGGACTACAATTTTGGGATATGTTGTTCATAATATTTTTTATATTTCTTTGATTGTTTGTCATTGTATAAAATTAATTTCATTGTGTATGTTCGTTTTGGCTATATCTGATACGATCCTAATGCATATTGTTTCTTTCTGATATGGTGTCCTCTCTTCAATCTCTGTGTTATATTACATTGTGTGATAAGTTTTCATTGTATTTATCCATTTTTTTGCCTACGAAGGTTGTTTTTGGTTGAAGGGTAAAAAAGATTTAAACAGCAGAGTATAAAGTTGGATTATCATTTTATCCCTATGTTAAATTAAAATATTATAAAATATTTACTTAATTAAATATTAAATAGTAATTGATGCTCCCAATTGCACACGCAAGTGTACGTGGCCGCACAAGTAATATAGTGGCTCTTAAAAGAACCAGATTATCGAACCCAAAGGACTTGTCAATTAACTATTTTTATTAAATTATATTGGTCTAATTATTTATTTAAGAGTGTCAAAAGAAAAGAATGTAGGAATAAAACAATAAGATTACTTACAATAGTTGGAAGATCCCAGGGTTGCAGCATGTATTGGATCTCATGTATCATATTTTAGGTAAAGAGCTAATTTTAGTTGTCAAGTCACTGGTTTATAGGGTTGAAGATATGATCCGGGTTATACGCCTCTCGTCGCCTACCCCAATTAATTATCTAACTACATCGTTGAGCGGGGATAAATAGACTAACTGGCGAGCATTTATATTTCATCCTATTTCGTAACCAAGCAAGGTGTTCGTCTGGGCGTCACTCCTGAACACTAATCACCTCAATCTAATGTGTGGACCGAGCTCTCTATATTCTCTGGTCTATCTAACCTCTCCTCTCTCGATTTTAAGATTAGACAATATATTTATCTTATGGTGTGCAAGCATAAAATACTAAAACAAGAATATAGAAGTAACTTATAATGACAACCAAAAATTAATTCAAAAACCTTAAATAATCAACATTCAATCCGTAGCTACAGCCCTAGGACAAGGGCGTTAGCTACTAATGTCTAAGAAAATAAGAAGACCCTCAAAAGTATTGACAACTTTATACTTTAATACCCTGATCTTCACCTCTGCCTCCTCTAAATTGATTAATTATTTCTATGGACTATTAATAAATGTAGAAAATTCCAAATAAAATAACTGAGTCCAAAACAAATTAAAAATCCAAATCCAAGCGGAATAAGAATTCCTGTAGGCGTAAACAGTGCTCTGCCGAGTTTCCTGCCCATCGTCGTTCTTCATATGATGCCACGTGGAATTTTCAATTCCAATTCCAATTCTACTTCCACCAAAAATATATATTATTTTATAAAGTTTAATACATTAAGCTGTCTGCTTAATTTTCTTTTTTAATCTTCCATCATTAATTCGTTTTAGCTTCAAACTTTTTCAACTTTACACCAATTTACTCCTACAAATAAATTACATTATTTAGCACAATCCATAAAATTAATGCTCAAAAAGGACAGTTATAAATAATAAATGTGAGACAAATAATAATTAAAAATATGTATTTTTAGCTTTGCATCAGTAATCATTCTATATGCTACACTAAATATTAAAAATCTGAAAATGTCAAGTCAAAAAGTTGAAAGACAAAATATTCATAAAAAAATATTAGTCATTTCCACCCTTTTAAAGACTAAAATAGTTCCATTTTTAAAATATTTTTCTTTATACTAAAAAGTAAATTATTTTATTATGAAACCATTGAGTTAAATCAATATATAAAGACCATAATGCCCACAAAAGATTGAATGATTATTTTAATCTCTAAATGTAAATTATTCCTTCATTTTATTAAAGGAATGCTGATCGAAAAGATGGAAGATCTTGCAATGTTTCATCGATAATAATTTAGACAAGCTACTTGGTGCAACTTTAATTGCTTCTATTATTTTGAATAAAAATTGGAGTCATTGAATTCTTTCTTTTCATTGTGATAAGGAATAATATATTCATCTTCATAACTTACACTATCTAATTACCCTATTTTTATCCATATAAATTCATCTTTATTTGTTTCATGAGTACCCTAACTAAGGTTATTCTTTTCATTCTATAGTTTAAATAGTATACCGCTTATACCATTATTGTTCTATTTGATTCATACTTTAACTAAATGAAGAAGACTTTTGAATTATAATTGCTTATGGGAGAAGTGTCAGCAAAAACTCAAAAAATTAAAATATATAGTGATTTTGTATTTCTTTTTTCATATACATATTGTTATGATTAAAGTCTTAAAAAGGATGTATATGTTGTTGCATGTTTTTTTCTGTGTTTATATTTTTGTATGTGTTGTCTCACAATTAAACTTCTTTAATTTTATTTTCTATATATTTCTTATTGTTCTAAGTGTATTTTTATTTAGGCTAAAATTAATCTTTTGTGACTATATATAATGCAAATTAGCTAATTACTATCTAAAGTTCTAAATTTACAGTTTGTTGATAAATTTTAAAAATTAAAATAAGATTCCTCATTTGATGCTTCTTGTCACAATTTTAAAATTTTATTTGTAATTGTTGCATTTTATTATTCGTTACATGCATGTACATGTAGTTGTTCTAATGAATATATAAAAATTAACATGGGACACACGTGCAACACATGTGTCCCAAAACTAGTATAAAATAGGAGACGAAAAAACACCACATGTCAGCGCCACAAATTTTTATAATTTTAAATAATTAATTATTATATAAATATTATCTATCTATAAATTAAAAAAAAATAAAAAAAATAGACACATGTCATCAACTTACACAATTACTGACAAATGTCAGTATTTCTAAAAACAAATTTAACTTTTATTTAAATACAGTTTATAAATTAGTAAAAATTTGATTTTTTTTTAGTATACAATAGATTCAATAATTTTTAAAAAATACATTTAAAAAAAAAAAAAACTACAGTTCCATATGTCCTCAAAAACTTTTAAATTATATCGCTAAAGTTTTCTAATTATCTTTTATTAAAAGAATAACAATTTTAAAAAGGAAAAAAAACATACGGAAATTAACATTAATTTAAAAAGGGGGGAAATAGTGCCACTTTAATTATATCTCTAAAATTTTCTAATTATCTTTTATTAAAAGAATAGTATTGATTTATTTTATCTTTTATTATTTAAATAGTATTGCTTTATATTTTTATAAAAAGTAGAAAAGACTTAATAAAATTAAAAAAACATTGTCCATCCGCCATTTTAAACAAAAAAAAAAAAATACCAAAACCGTCCATGAATTAAAAAAAAACTGTTAAATGAAGAAAAATAATAAATAATTTAAAAACATTATCCATAAGCAATTTTAAATAAATAAATAGCAAAATTATCCACTAATTAACAAGAAACAGTTAAATGAAGATATACTTCAATATTTTTTTTAAAAATGATTTTAAATGTATTTTTTTTTCAAATTATATAAACAACACACGTAATATTAATTTAAAATAGTTATTTTTTAAATTTGAATTTAAAATGGTTACCTAAAACTGCTCCATCTATTATCTTTATTCTCTCTCTTGCTATATATATATATATATATATATATATATATATAACTAAATTCAATTAAACAATTAATGGATCTATTCTTCTTCAAATGTGGAAAGTTATTTGTTGAATTATTTTTATTTTTCTTATCTTCATCTTCTTTTGGGGAGAATTATTTGTGGAAGTCAAGAAGAAGAACAATATTTATCAAAGTGAAATCCTCTCTATGCATCTTAGGAAGCATTATTGACTGACATTCTACTGATAGACAATGAGTTCGTATTGAGAACATGACCATTCTCATGAAAATTGTCTTTTTTTCTTTTGCAATTTACATCAATGGAGGTGTAGTTTTGCTCCACAATTAGGAGATAAAAAAAATTGTGTACATTATTATTTATTTGTGTATAGATATTTTACCACTTCGAAATTGCGGTAATCTAATTTAATTTTGAAATTTACGTAAAAATAAAATCAGTTTCAAAGAGATTTGTTTATGCATAATTATTTATTTTAATTATTATGAATTTTACAAATCCCTTTAAATTTTTGCTATAATGAATATATTAATGAAAAAGAAAAGTTTCATAACTTCCCATTACCCATCCACTGTTGCACAATACTATAAATAACTGTGTTAATAACATTTTAATTTATCCATAGTCATCTTAAATCAAATATATATTTTTCATTTTTTACAACGTGGTATTTGTAGTGTTAATGAAGAGTATGAGTTGAAATATATTTTGTTATTATTATTTAAAATTTAAAATTTTAAAATTAATTCTCTACAAATAATCAATTAAAATTAACTTTATACAACCATTTTTAAAATAAAAAAATTGAAATTTGAAGTTTATTTAAATATAAAAAATTAAAATTTTAAAAAAATTGACTGATCTGTTTTAAAATTTTAAATATTAACGTGTTTTCTTTTCAAAAATTAAATTAAATTTTAATCATAATTAGAATTTAAATAGCAAGTTTTAAACTTCCCATTACATTCCCACTTGTACACAAATTCTAAAAAATGATTAATAAAAAATTAATAAATGTATCAAAATTACATTAAAAAAATTATTTGCAAACTCACTATATATGGTTACTACATAATAGTAAATCACGTTTTTTTTACTCCTTTTTAATAGCAATTATAAGGTCAATTTTGTCGTGATTAAATTATTTATTTTTTCTCTAATTGTTACAACTTACAATCCTATTAGTAATGAAATACCTTTTATTATCCGTTGAACTTTTAAACTATTTCAAGGGATATAAATCACAACCAATATATACAAATTATTTTGGAAAAATCCATTAATTTAAACAATTTATCAACAGTTGCATTGTAACATATTTTTTACATTCTAAATTAATTATGTAATGTGTAATTTTATTTAATGATTAATTACAATTTAAAATATTTATTGTAATTAACATGAAAGTGAAAGCAGTTTAACAATATATATATATACCAGGTAGTATATTAAATTGAAAACTAAAAATTTAAAAGTGACTTTTTGTTAAAGAATTACTTAAAATTAACATGATATAAACATTTTTAAAAATTTTAAATTTATATAAAGATAAAGATAAATAATTAAATATTTGAATGATTTATTTTAAAATTAAAAAAATATTTTTTAAAAATCTTTATTTAAATAAAACAGGAATATATTATAAATTGTGCATAAGTTATATCACATTTAATTTAAAAATTATGTTATTTAATCCGCGCAACGAGTGGGCACGAATACTAATTCTTTTAAAAGTACCAAATTTTTACATATATATATTTAAAAATACTGAATTTAGTTGAACCAAGCATTTACAAAAGTCTATTAATTTTCCAAGTATTATTTTCTGTTCATGTAACAATTAATTTGTAATTGTTGGGCACTTTCCTCCTCATTAAGGTTCAGGTCAAGTCTACATACCGTCACAGAATACATTGATCATGGGACCGGCTATTAATTATTGCTGGGCACTTTCCTCCTCATTCAGGTTCAGGTCAAGTCTTCCACTGAATGGGACCAGCAGTAAAATTCAAAAGTCCCTAATTAGGATGAGTCAAAAATAATTGGGACAGATAAAATGACGTAAATTGTTTAATTGGATAATACAGTTTAAAATCGAATATGTGAACTAGTTAGTGGTAAATAGCACTAATGGTCCAAATGTGTCACAATGGTGACGTAAATATGCACAACCTTTAACGAATATTGTATGTTATAGTCAAAGTTGGCTGCTGAAAATAGTGTTGGAAGTCAACAGAATGGAATAAATTAAATGTGATGCCTTTAAACTAAGCAAAGATTGAAAATGAGAACCTAGTTCATTTACAACTGATTTATGCCAAGTCTAAAGAGAGGCCATATCCCCAAAAAAGGCACAACAGAAAGAACTCATATATTTTAGAAAAAAATGTTTGTAGAAAAGAGACTGTATTTTCCTATCCTTCTCTTCATTTATCTCCTCTTATGTTCGTCTCGATTTGCTATATCGCAACCTTTACAGGACTACAACTTCACTCTTTTGAATTCTACTGCAGGGCTTGCCGGGATTTCCTCTTTCTGGATCAACATACCCTCCTCTATTGATGTTAATTCCACCGACGGCTTCTTTGGTTTGGTGACACCCATACTTCAGCGAAGAAATGCTGGCTCACGATTCCTCTGTGGCTTCTACTGCAATTTCTTTGTCACCGAATGCCTTCTTGGTATCCTTTTGTACCACATCAACTACAACGAGGAGAGCGATGTGATAAATAAACCCCAGTTAGTTTGGTCTGCTAACAGGAACCATCCAGTGAAAGTCAATGCAACCTTGCAACTAGGCCATGATGGCAACTTGGTCTTGACGGACTCTGATGGCACTCTTGTTTGGTCCACTAATACTACTGGAAAATCTGTTTCTGGCATAAACTTAACAGAAATGGGAAATCTTGTGCTCTTTGATAAGAGAAAGCGCGCAATTTGGCAGTCTTTTGATCATCCTACGGATTGTTTGCTTCCAGGGCAGAATTCTACTGCCGGGCTTTCCTCTTTCTGGATCAACAGGCCCTCTCTTTTTACTAATTCCACTGCCGACTTATTTGGTAAGGCGACACCCATACTTCAGCGGGGAAATGCTGGCCCACGATTCCTCTGTGGCTTCTTCTGCAGGTACCATGCCAATGAATGCCTTCTTGGTATCGTTTTGTACCCCAACAAATACAACGAGGACGGTGTTATAGATAAAGTCCAGTTAGTTTGGTCTGCTAACAGGAACCATCCAGTGAAATTCAATGCAACCTTGCAACTAGGCCATGATGGCAACTTGGTCTTGACGGATTTTGATGGCACTCTTGTTTGGTCCACTGATACAATTGGGAAATCTGTTTCTGGCTTAAACTTGACAGAAATGGGAAATCTTGTTCTCTTTGATAAGAGAAATCGCACAATTTGGCAGTCTTTTGATCATCCTACAGACTCTTTGCTTCCAGGGCAGAATTTGGTTTCCAGGCAGAAGCTCATAGCAAGCGTTTCAGCAACCAATCGGAGTCAAGGTTTGTTTTCTCTTACTGTTCTCAATGGAAGCTGGGCTGCTTACACAGATACAGTTCCACCTCAATACTACTACACTTCATATTTTGAAGATAGTCCTTATTACAGTTTTGATGGTCAAACCTTTACTGCTTCACACAATCCTACTAACTCGACAGTTCAATTCATGAAGATTGGGCCTGATGGACATTTAAAGGTATACCAATGGTCTGTAGTTGATTGGAATGAAGTATCTGACATTTTGTCGCCATATGTAGATAACTGTGGGTACCCAATGGTATGTGGAAGTTATAGCATTTGTACAAATAACGGGCAATGTACTTGTCCGCTACAGGAGAACTTCTTCAGGCCATTTTCAGAGAGGAAACCAGATCTTGGATGTTCACAGTTAACTTCCATTTACTGTAACTCTTCGCAGTATCATAGTTTCGTAGAGCTCAAGAATACCACATATTTTTCATTTAATATTGATCAGGAACTAAATCCGAGCAGATTATGGCTTGGGCAGACAAAGTTGGAAGATTGCAAAAGGGCCTGTCTGAGTAACTGTTCTTGCAAAGCTGCTGTTTTTGAATATGATTGGAATGGGACTCGCAGAGGGAACTGTTTGTTACTGAATGAAGTTTTCTCTCTCAAAGACAGCGAAGAAGGAAGAGGCAATACAGTATTTCTTAAGGTGCAGAATTCCTCCAAGCCGCAGAGTCAGTCTCTAATCATTCCTGGAGGAAAGAAATCAAGACCTTTCAAAGTGATAATAGGATCTACTCTTGCAGCTTTCTTTGGGATAATTTTAAGCATAGCTACTTGCTTTGTTATTTTCAGAAACAGGACACGTGAGTCCAGAAAGGCTGCGGATATTTTGGATCTAGCACCAATCTTACCGGGAATCCTAACTCGATTCTCTTACAATGAGCTGAAAATAACTACAGATGATTTCAGTATAAAGCTCGGGGAAGGAGGATTTGGCTGTGTTTATGAAGGAACACTGAGAAATGGAACTAAAATAGCTGTGAAGAATCTGGATGGTGTAGGTCAAGTAAAGGAATCATTCTTAACAGAAGTAAAGGCAGTCGGTGGCATTCACCATATCAATCTGGTAAAACTCATTGGATTTTGTGCCGAAAAAAGCCACAGGCTTCTAATCTATGAGTACATGGTGAATGGATCGCTGGATGGGTGGATTACGCATGAAAATCAAGAAAATGGGCTTACATGGAACACAAGGCAGAGGATAATATCAGACATTGCCAAAGGGTTAGCATATCTACATGAGGATTGCAGCCATAAGATAATTCATTTGGACATCAAACCACAAAACATCCTTCTGGATCAATATCTCAATGCTAAGATATCAGATTTTGGGTTGTCAAAGCTAATTGAGAAAGATAAAAGCAAAGTTGTGACTAGAATGAGAGGAACACGGGGTTATTTAGCCCCTGAATGGTTGAGCTCGGTAATCACTGAGAAAGTTGATGTTTATGCTTTTGGAATTGTCCTCTTGGAAATTCTCTGTGGGCGAAAAAATTTGGATTGGTCCCAAGCTGATGAAGAAGATGTACATTTGCTAAGTGTCTTTAGGCGAAAAGCGGAACAAGAGAAGCTCATCGATATGGTTGACAAAAATGAGGATATGCAGCTCCACAGGGAAGCAGTGACAGAAATGATGAGCCTTGCTGCATGGTGTCTACAGGGAGATTTTTCCAAGAGGCCTTCCATGTCATTGGTGGTTAAGGCATTGGAAGGTTTGGTGACTGTTGAAACCAACTTGAATTATGATTTCACACATGTACCTGAGGTTGGGGCAGGCAACCAAGAGAGGGAAGTCATTATCAGTTCAAAATTTCCTTCAATTTTATCGGGACCAAGGTAAACAATATGCTTAAGATTTTGTCTTTGAAGGAACCAACAAATGGTTGCGTAATGTCAAATATCACAACATTTTCAATTCTAGCATAACTTTTTTACAGTGTATGAGATTATAATTCATGAAATGTAATGTTCAGTAACTTCTATATTAAATTTTTGAGCTTCATGTAGAGGCTTCTCAATTCATGTGTGAAAATAAGTAATAATATTGTACGTGGTGGTGCAGCTACTGAATTCAAATGGTAGTATGCTGTAAGCTTTATTGTGTAATGCTATCGGAAAAGGCCATTTTCTTGTTTTTTCATGAGATATCCAATGATCCATTTCCCATGTAAGGCTGTGTATTATATATGATAATATAATTTGGTTAGTTTGGGTTTCTCTTTATCCAAGCTTAGCACATTCAATTTTCCAAAAGCTTCCGTGCTGTCATTTCTGTTGAGTTTTAAGTTGTAACACTCTTTCCAGCAATCATTTTCCAAATCCACATTTTAATTGTAAGTTTTTACCACTGAACTCATTATATTTTAGAAATTATGGGAAGTCTATTAAGTAGTTAAAAGTTTACACAAACCAGATGAACTATTCTTGGATCTTAACCACCTTTAATTCATCTTATGTTAACCAATTTTTTTAAAAGAGATCAGATCCCAAGTACTGTTACAAATTGCTACTAACAATTAATTTGCAATCATTGGGCACTTTCCTCCTCATTTAGATGTGCCATAAATTCCAAAGTCCAAGTCAATTGTTGTTCCTCTCTACACAATATCTTAACCTTTGCCCAGTCAATACACAGGGGCCTCAAAAAAACTTTTTCAATGTGCTTTTCCAAATTTTAATTGACTATTCAGTATGAAGGAAAATGTTTTTTAGAAAAATAATGGGGCCGGGTTATATCTTTCCACTAATCGAACCATTTTGACCATTTCCAAGTTACAATTTCGCTATCGTTCAACCTTGCAGGCAAATCAAGGTCACTGGGACTTTCATTTACACGTCTTACGTGGTATCCTACATGGTAATTTGTGTTCTATGTGGTGTTCACTGGATGGTTCCTGTTAGCAGACCAAACTAACTGGGGAACACTCGTAACCCTGTCGGATCTGTTGTGATACAAAAGGATACCAAGAAGGCATTCTGTGGTACTGTTAGTTATAAGGAGGGAAATAGAAGGCAAAGAGAAACTGAGGGCTATCCTTTCTGCTCCGAATAATAGGCGTCATTTCAGAAGGCTCAGAGGTATTGTAAACTCTAACATATGGCATATTGATCCAAGAATTGGAACGTCCAGTAGTAGAATTCAGAAAACTGACATTATAGTTCCAGAAAGGTTGCGAGAAAGCAAACCGGGATGAAAAAAAGTGGAGACAAATGAAGAGAAGGATAGGAAGATACACTCTCTGCTCTGCAATCATATCTTTGTTAGAAAATTATATGGTATTTGGAGTAGTTAGGTAATGATACTCCCTCTGTTATTATGCCTTTTTTTGGGATATGACCTTCTTGTTGTGAACAGTTGAATGAGAAAAACATACCTAGTCTATATTTCTAATATTTGCTGAGTGGTTAGGCAGAAAGGAATCACCAGTTGAAGTCCCTGATTCAAATAGGAAAGTTGAAGGTGTCATTAGCAAACCCAACATTTGTTTTTTGGTCAATATGGGGAGGGGCCTCACAGAATTTTTTTTTAATATGTTTTATCTTCTTAACTTTTGTTGACTTATGCACTCTTCCACTAGCTGACTTGTTCAGCACAGAAATGGAAGAAAAAAAACTGAATTTAGAAACGAGCGGTATCAATTTAGTTGCTGCCACAAATTGAGAAATACGAAACTAATGGAATTATGAGGATTTTCGACTTGAATGATTTGTCAACCCTCTTGATAATTGAAAGCCAACTTCATGCTGCTTTCAAATTTTTGTAAAATAAAATGAGAAATCATTGTATGTTATAGTCAAAGTTGGCTGCTGAAAATAGTGTTGGAAGTCAACAGACTGAAAGAAAGTAAATGTGATGCCTTTCTACTAAGCAAAGATTGCAAAAGAGAACCAAGGTAATTTAAAACTGATTTATGCTAAGTCTAAAGAATTCATATATTGAAGACAACAATGTTTGCAGAAAAGAGACTGTATTTTATTCTCTTCATTTACCTTCTCTTTTGTTCGTCTGGACTTGCTATTTCACAATCTTTACAGGTTTACATGGAACACAAGGCAGAGGATAATATCAGATATCGCCAAAGGGTTAGCGTATCTACGTGAGGATTGCAGCCATAAGATAATTCATTTGGACATCAAACCACAAAACATCCTTCTGGATCAATATCTCAATGCTAGGATATCAGATTTTGGGTTGTCGAAGCTAATTGAGAAAGACAAGAGCAAAGTTGTGACTAGAATGAGAGGAACACGGGGTTATTTAGCCCCTGAATGGTTGAGCTCGGTAATCACTGAGAAAGTTGATGTTTATGCTTTTGGAATTGTCCTCCTGGAAATTCTCTGTGGGCGAAAGAATTTGGATTGGTCTCAACGTGATGAAGAAGATTTCCATTTGCTAAGTGTCTTTAGGAGAAAAGCGGAACAAGAGCAGCTCATGGATATGGTTGACAAAAATGAGGATATGCAGCTCCATAGGGAAGCAGTGACAGAAATGACGAGCCTTGCTGCATGGTGTCTACAGGGCAATTTTTCCTACAGGCCTTCCATGTCATTGGTGGTTAAGGCATTGGAAGGATTGGTGACTGTTGAAATCAAATGTACCCGAGGTTGGAGGAGGCAACCAATAGAGGGAAGTCATTATCAGTTCAAAATTCCCTTCAATTTTATCGGGACCAAGGTAAACAATATGCTTAAGATTTCGTCTTTGACGGAACCAATTTATGGTTGCGTAATGTCAAATATCGCAACATTTTCAATTCTAGCATAACTTTTTTACGGTGTATGAGATTATAATTCATGAAATGTAATGCTCAGTAACTTCTATATTGAATTTTTGAGCTTCATGTTAGTATCATGTAGAGGCTTCTCAATTCATGTTCGAAAATAAGTATAATATTGTACGTGGTGGTGAAGCTACTGAATTCAAATGGTAGTGTGCAGTAAGCTTTATTATATTGTGTTATGCTATCGGAAAAGGCCAATTTCTTGTTTTTCATGAGATATCCACTTATCCAATGATCCATTTACCATGTCAGCCTGTGTATTATATTTGATAATATAATTTGGTTAGCTTGGTCTTCTCTTTATCCAATCTTAGCATATTCAATACGTCAAGAGGCATCACAACACAAAAGCGTATGTGCTGTCATTTTCCAAACTTCTGTTGACTTGTAAGTTGTAACACTCTTTCCAGCAACTGTGTAAGGTGCAATCATTTTCCAAGTCAATACACAGAGGGGCCTCAAACAAACTTTCTTCAATGTGCTATCTTTTGCCAAACTTTAATTGACTATGGGTGTGGTCACATGTTTGGTAGAAAGGAAAATATTTTCTAGAAAAACTAGGGGGCCGGGCTCTATCTTTCCACTAACGGGACCATTTTGACCATTTCCAAGTTACAATTTTGTTATTGTTCAACCTTGTAGACAAATCAAGGTCACTACAACTTTCATTTACTTCGTGTTATGCTTCTGCTCTTCAATCCTCGGTATTTGAAAACCAAAGGATCTAGGTGCATGGATTTGGTGATTTTAACGTAAGCAAGTACATCGTAAGTGTGTGAAACTATTAAGTAAATTTATGTTTAGAATTATTCTTCAGCAACTTTATAGTGAATTACATAGATTTCGGTTTTGAGTTATCACTAGTTATTTGTAATCAATATATCTAAGTTTTATACGAAAACCAACACAGTACAGCCAGTCTCATAAATTTAAATTGTATGAATTTTAACATTGCATATACAATCAGGTTGATGTCAAGTCTTCTACTGAATAGGACCGGCCATCAATTATTGTTCAACTGTACAGAACATCTAATTAATATGCAATGACTTTCTATCACAATGTAAAACGATTTCACTTACATCTTTGCATCTTCCTTAATGGTGCAGCTTCTGGGATTTTTCATCCACTTAATGGAAAAAAACATTTCTTTTTGACATAACGTCTTAATTTTTTATAAAAGGAGAGCCTAGCTAATTTAAAACTGATTTGTGCTAAGTCTAAAGAGAGGTCACATCCCCAAAAAAGACACAACAGAAAGAATTAATATATTTTAGAAAACAATGTTTGCAGAAAAGAGACAGTATTTTCCTATCCTTCTCTTCATTTATCTCCTCTTTTGTTCGTCTCGATTTGCTATATCGCAATCTTTACGGGACTACAACACCACGCTTTCGAATTCTACTGCAGGGCTTGCCGGGCTTTCCTCTTTCTGGATCAACAGGCCCTCTCTTATTGTCAATTCCACCGACGACTTCTTTGAATTGGTGACACCCATACTTCAGCGGGGAAATGCTGGCCCACGATTCCTCTGTGGCTTCTACTGCAGGTACAATGCCACAGAATGCCTTCTTGGTATCCTTTTGTACCACAACAAATACAACGAGGGGAACAGTATGATAGATAAACCCCAGTTAATTTGGTCTGCTAACAGGAATCATCCAGTGAAAGTCAATGCAACCTTGCAACTAGGCCATGATGGCAACTTGGTCTTGACGGATTCTGATGGCACTCTTGTTTGGTCCACTGATACAATTGGAAAATTTGTTTCTGGCTTAAACTTAACAGAAATGGGAAATCTTGTGCTCTTTGATAAGAGAAAGCGCGCGATTTGGCAGTCTTTTGATCATCCTACGGATTGTTTGCTTCCAGGGCAGAATTTGGTTTCCGGGCGGAAGCTCATAGCAAGCATATCAGCAACCAATCATAGTCAAGGTTTGCTTGCTCTTAGTGTTCTCAATGGAAGCTGGGCTGCTTACACAGATACTGTTCCGCCTCAATACTACTACATTTCATCCTATGCTGATAGTTCTTATTACAGTTTTGATGGCCAAAGCTTTACTGCTTTACACTATCCAAATAAATCAAAAGCTCAATTCATGAAGATTGGGCATGATGGGCATATGAAGGGATACAAATGGTCTCTAAATGATTGGAATGAAGTATCTGACATTTTGTCTCCATATGTAGATAACTGTGGGTATCCGATGGTATGTGGAAGTTATAGCATTTGTACAAATAACGGGCAATGTACTTGTCCGTCACAGGAAAACTTCTTCAGGCCATTTTCTGAGAGGAAACCAGATCTTGGATGTTCACAGCTAACTTCCATTTACTGCAACTCTTCGCAGTATCATAGTTTTGTAGAGGTCAAGAATACTACATATTTTTCATTTAACATTGATCAGGAGCTAAGTTCGAAGATATTTTGGCTCGAGGGGACAAAATTGGAAGATTGCAAGAGGGCCTGTCTGAGAAACTGTTCTTGCAAAGCTGCTGTTTTTGAATATGATTGGAATGGGGATCGAAGAGGGAACTGTTTGTTACTGAATGAAGTTTTCTCTCTCAAAGACAGCGACAAAGGAAGAGGCAATACAGTATTTCTTAAGGTGCAGAATTCCTCAAAGCCGCAGACTCAGTCTCTAATCATTCCTGGAGGAAAGAAATCAAGACCTTTCAAAGTGATAATAGGATCTACTCTTGCAGCTTTCTTTGGGATAATTTTAAGCATAGCTACTTGCTTTGTTATTTTCAGAAAGAGGACACATGAGTCCAGAAATGCTGCGGATATTTTGGATCTAGCACCAATCTTACCGGGAATCCTAACTCGATTCTCTTACAATGAGATGAAAATAACTACAGATGATTTCAGTAGAAAGCTCGGGGAAGGAGGATTTGGCTGTGTTTATGAAGGAACACTGAGAAATGGAACTAAAATAGCTGTGAAGAATCTGGATGGTGTAGGTCAAGTAAAGGAATCATTCTTAACAGAAGTAAAGGCAGTCGGTGGCATTCACCATATCAATCTGGTAAAACTCATTGGATTTTGTGCCGAAAAGAGCCACAGGCTTCTAATCTATGAGTACATGGTGAATGGATCGCTGGATAGATGGATTACACATGAAAATCAAGAAAA
Source organism: Solanum verrucosum (assembly GCF_900185275.1). Taxonomy (NCBI): domain Eukaryota; kingdom Viridiplantae; phylum Streptophyta; class Magnoliopsida; order Solanales; family Solanaceae; genus Solanum; species Solanum verrucosum. Next base: position 88,263 of record NW_026020395.1, read on the forward strand.
TGGGCTTACATGGAACACAAGACAGAGGATAATATCAGATATTGCTAAAGGATTAGCTTATCTACATGAGGATTGCAGCCATAAGATAATTCATTTGGACATCAAACCACAAAACATCCTTCTAGATCAGTATTTCAATGCTAAGATATCAGATTTTGGGTTGTCGAAGCTAATTGAGAAAGACAAAAGCAAAGTTGTGACTAGAATGAGAGGCACACGGGGTTATTTAGCCCCTGAATGGTTGAGCTCGGTAATCACTGAGAAAGTTGATGTTTATGCTTTTGGAATTGTCCTCTTGGAAATTCTCTGTGGACGAAAGAATTTGGATTGGTCCCAAGCTGATGAAGAAGATGTCCATTTGCTAAGTGTCTTTAGGCGAAAAGCGGAACAAGAGCAGCTCATGGATATGGTTGACAAAAATGAGGATATGCAGCTCCACAGGGAAGCAGTGACTGAAATGATGAGCCTTGCTGCATGGTGTCTACAGGGAGATTTTTCCAAGAGGCCTACCATGTCATTGGTGGTTAAGGCATTGGAAGGTTTGGTGACTGTTGAAACCAACTTGGATTATGATTTCACACATGTACCTGAGGTTGGAGCAGGCAACCAAGAGAGGGAAGTCATTATCAGTTCAAAATTTCCTTCAATTTTATCGGGACCAAGGTAACAATATGCTTAAGATGTTGTCTTTGAAGGAACTAATTTATGGTTACATAATGTCAAATATTGCAACATTTTCAATTCTAGCATAACTTTTTTACAGTGTATGAGATTATAATTCATGAAATGTAATGTTCAGTAACCTCTATATTAAATTTTTGAGCTTCATGTTACTATCTTGTAGAGGCTTCTCAATTCATGTGCGAAAAGAAGTATAATATTGTACGTGGTGGTGCAGCTACTGAATGCAATGGTAGTGTGCAGTAAGCTTTATTGTGTTATGCTATCGTAAAAGGCCATTTTCTTGTTTTTCATGAGATATCCACCTATCCAATGATCCATTAATTACCATGTTAGGCTGTGTATTATGCATGATAATATAATTTGGTTTGGTTGGAATTCTCTTTATCCAATCTTAGCACATTCAATACGTCGAGAGGCATCATAACACACGAGCTTCTCTGCTGTCATTTTCCAAACTTCTGTGCCATAAATTCCAAAGTCCAAGTCAATTGTTGTTCTACTCTACACAACATCTTAATCTTTGCCCAGTCAATACACACAGGGGCCTCAAAAAAATTTCTTCAATGTGCTATATTTTTCCAAACTTTAATTGACTATAGGTGTGTTCACGTATTCGGTTGGAAGGAAAATGTTTTCTAGAAAAATAATGAGGCCGGGTTCTATCTTTCCACTAATGGGACCATTTTGACCATTTCCAAGTTACAATTTCGTTATTGTTCAACCTTGCAGACAAATCAAGGTCACTTCAACTTTCATTTACTTCGTGTTATGCTTCTGATCCTCACTCCTCTGTATTTGAGGTGCATGGATTTGATGATTTTAATGTAGGCAAGTACATCATATGTGTGTTAAACTATTTAGTAAAAATTTAGGTTTAGAATTATTCTTCAGCACCTATATAGACTCCCTAGTAATGTGATTATGTAAGAGTGGAGTTATTTTAATGATATGAAATGAGATCAATGTTTATCTCGCTCCCTCTTCCATCCTCTTCATAACCTATGATATTATCAAGGGCCCGCCTTAGATATTTCTAACAGGACTTGTTTTTCTCCCTGAATCAATGAATAGTGACTTATTTATCTCCATCTTCCCTCCTTTTCAATCTTTGCCTAATCAATACAAAAAAAAAATAAATCTTCCTTATGCTATCATTTTCCAAGATAATTTCACTATTTCGGAACTTTCCTCCTCATTAACTATGAGTCTTCCATAAGAACCATCCCCATATTAATATACAATGACTTTCCAATCAGGCAGATGTTATCTTCCCATTGGTTAAGTCAGAAGTGTGATTTGGAAAACATTTCCTTTTGACTTGACGCGTAAATGATTCGCAAAATTGGGTATAACTGAACTCCACACATCTCAAAAGTATTCTTAGCCACAACATTATGAACTACTGGAAGATGCTAACCTACATGTAAAATACAGTTTGGTTCGAAAACTAGCAGGATACTGTTTAACGCTAGATACTTAGCTCGAATATGACAACTTCAGTTTTCAATAAATAATATTGAACCATACTGTGTGTACCAGCCAACAGTAACAAATTAAAGGTAACTGAGATGAAGTTGGAGATAAATAAAGAGAAGTATATATCAAAGTCACTATCTTTACACTGATGGGATCATTTTGACCATTTCCAAGTTACAATTTCGTTATTGTTCAACCTTGTAGACAAATCAAAGTCTCTAGGACTTTCATTTACTTTGTGGATTGGAAGTGAGGAATGCTTACCATCCGAGCAATTCTCTTCTTGTCAAAAAAAAAAGTAATGCATTAAACATAGTTGGGGTGTGAAACTTGCAAAAACATACTAGTTCAGGTGTTTTTTGACTACTAGTACAAGTAGAATATGGGGTGTTACAAAAATGGAATATGAAGAGGCAGAAAAATTAATTAGTAGTGTAATTTTTAAGAGATTATACACATTACACAAAAATAAAAATGAGGGGACAAAAATTAATTAATAGTTAATTATTAAAAATTAATACACTTCAAAATCATTTAATTATTAAATTATGAAGATGAAGAAAAGTTAATAAAGAATTTGAAATTTTTGGGTGAAAAATGACGTGGAAGAGACTAAAAGACGCCGAAAATGCAAATATATGATTTATAATTTATTGTAAACTTTTCATTTAGCGTCTTTCCACTTGTCAAAATCACTATTCAAGAGCCTTGATTTTCAAGTCAAACTAAAACATAATACTACAATAAATATAACAAATATAATCACTTTTTTTCTTCAAAAGAAATATATTGAATAGCAATATTATTTTATATGAACTCAAGCAATATATTTACAACAAAATGGACAAGAAAATAACCGGATATTGATTTATCATAATTTTACTCATTTGTTTTTTCATCTTTTGCTTGCTAGTCTACAAGAGCTCTCAAAACCATATATTATGAAGCTTTTCTTGAACAAAAATTCCTTCATTTGAATCATGTTTTTCTCCATTCACTGTCTGAGTTATGAGCCCGAACCCGAAGGGAAACAAAGGATCATAGTGTGGATCGCCAACGTTCATTGAAAGCTGATCGACTATCTTGAACCAAGTACATGCGAATTTACCAGTTAGTCCATAGTCACCAAACTCAGCAATACATTGGCCTTCGGTTCCTGGAAGCCAAGCAGCCAGAACTGCATCCATTTTCTCAACGTATGGCTTGATCACAACATGATGTGCAAATATGAGGACTACAATACATTTCACTGTTTGTATAAAGCTAGGACCTGGATTAGGCAAGGTGAAGTTTGAGCTATCGTTGTATGCCTCAGCATATGTATTTTCATCAACAACTACGACAACATAGTCGAATTTATTTGCTTGCTCAAAGTTAGTGTCTGATTCCTTCTTGTATTACTATTTGTGTTGCAGGGATCAACATTTATTCTGATATCATTTAGGATGCTAGTTCCAATTATAAGTCTTAGAATGAAAGGAATAACTTTCATGACACAAAAATTTATGATTTTATATAGGAAAAATTTATAGGAATATTAAAAGGTGTCTTTAATTTAAATTAATTTTTAAAGGTTATGAATACAAAGAGAATGAGAGTTATGAAACTATTATACTTTTATACCTTCTTTTGGGATTAAGCCATGAAATAATGAACGTTAACCGCTCCATATATCAATTTCTACATTAAAAGATATATAATGATGTGAAATAAGTACCAATAAACAAAATAATTAGTAACTGTTTTTAGTGGCTTTCAATAAGGAATATGAAAATAAATTGTAATAATAATTGAGACTATTTAGGCTTTATTGCGGGTTTCAGTTATTACTATGTTACCAGGGTTTTATTTCAATGAACATATACTTTATGAGATTTTTAAATCCATTTAACTAATTGTTATGTAGAGGAAATGAAGGAAAAATGCAAAAAAAAAATGACAAAATAGATAAATATTAATACTAACCATAGAGAGGTATCACATCACCTTTTCTATATATATATATAGAGAGAGAGAGAGATGAAGATGAACAAAACGAAAAATTCATGAATTTAGTCCAACAACATAAAATTAATACAAAGAATACACATTCAAGAGACTTTATGGTGGTTGATTCATGTACTAATATGATGATTTACTATTTAATATTTAATTTTATATTCAATGTAAGGGTAAAACCGTAATCTAACTTTTGCCTAAAATTCTTCCCACTTTTAGTATAATATGATTAACTCTAAGTAATATGAGAAATCATTGTATGTTATAGTCAAAGTTGGCTGCTGAAAATAGAGTTGGAAGTCAACAGAATGGAAGAAATAAATGTGATGCCTTTCTACTGAACAAAGATTTTATGGTTTATGTAAACTGATTTATGGAGAAAATTACAAGTACAGATATCACTTTGGATATTCTGTATGCTCATTTCTTTTCTTCAACTATACACAACAAAATTCCATATATTTTATTGGTTTTGATTAGGAAACAATGTTAGCAGAAAAGAGACTGTATTTTCCCATCCTTCTCTTCATTTATCTCCTCTGTTGTTCGTCTCGATTTGCTATATCACAACCTTTCCAGGACTACAACCTCACTCTTTCGAATTCTACTGCCGGGCTTTCCTCTTCTGGATCAACAGGCCCTCTCTTTTTACTAATTCCTGCCGACTTATTTGGTAAGGCGACACCCATACTTCAGCGGGAATGCTGGCCCACGATTCCTCTGTGGCTTCTTCTGCAGTACCATGCCAATGAATGCCTTCTTGGTATCGTTTTGTACCCCAACAAATACAACGAGGACGGTGTTATAGATAAAGTCCAGTTAGTTTGGTCTGCTAACAGGAACCATCCAGTGAAATTCAATGCAACCTTGCAACTAGGCCATGATGGCAACTTGGTCTTGACGGATTTTGATGGCACTCTTGTTTGGTCCACTGATACAATTGGGAAATCTGTTTCTGGCTTAAACTTGACAGAAATGGGAAATCTTGTTCTCTTTGATAAGAGAAATCGCACAATTTGGCAGTCTTTTGATCATCCTACAGACTCTTTGCTTCCAGGGCAGAATTTGGTTTCCAGGCAGAAGCTCATAGCAAGCGTTTCAGCAACCAATCGGAGTCAAGGTTTGTTTTCTCTTACTGTTCTCAATGGAAGCTGGGCTGCTTACACAGATACAGTTCCACCTCAATACTACTACACTTCATATTTTGAAGATAGTCCTTATTACAGTTTTGATGGTCAAACCTTTACTGCTTCACACAATCCTACTAACTCGACAGTTCAATTCATGAAGATTGGGCCTGATGGACATTTAAAGGTATACCAATGGTCTGTAGTTGATTGGAATGAAGTATCTGACATTTTGTCGCCATATGTAGATAACTGTGGGTACCCAATGGTATGTGGAAGTTATAGCATTTGTACAAATAACGGGCAATGTACTTGTCCGCTACAGGAGAACTTCTTCAGGCCATTTTCAGAGAGGAAACCAGATCTTGGATGTTCACAGTTAACTTCCATTTACTGTAACTCTTCGCAGTATCATAGTTTCGTAGAGCTCAAGAATACCACATATTTTTCATTTAATATTGATCAGGAACTAAATCCGAGCAGATTATGGCTTGGGCAGACAAAGTTGGAAGATTGCAAAAGGGCCTGTCTGAGTAACTGTTCTTGCAAAGCTGCTGTTTTTGAATATGATTGGAATGGGACTCGCAGAGGGAACTGTTTGTTACTGAATGAAGTTTTCTCTCTCAAAGACAGCGAAGAAAGGAAGAGGCAATACAGTATTTCTTAAGGTGCAGAATTCCTCCAAGCCGCAGAGTCAGTCTCTAATCATTCCTGGAGGAAAGAAATCAAGACCTTTCAAAGTGATAATAGGATCTACTCTTGCAGCTTTCTTTGGGATAATTTTAAGCATAGCTACTTGCTTTGTTATTTTCAGAAACAGGACACGTGAGTCCAGAAAGGCTGCGGATATTTTGGATCTAGCACCAATCTTACCGGGAATCCTAACTCGATTCTCTTACAATGAGCTGAAAATAACTACAGATGATTTCAGTATAAAGCTCGGGGAAGGAGGATTTGGCTGTGTTTATGAAGGAACACTGAGAAATGGAACAAAAATAGCTGTGAAGAATCTGGATGGTGTAGGTCAAGTAAAGGAATCATTCTTAACAGAAGTAAAGGCAGTCGGTGGCATTCACCATATCAATCTGGTAAAACTCATTGGATTTTGTGCCGAAAAAAGCCACAGGCTTCTAATCTATGAGTACATGGTGAATGGATCGCTGGATGGGTGGATTACGCATGAAAATCAAGAAAATGGGCTTACATGGAACACAAGGCAGAGGATAATATCAGACATTGCCAAAGGGTTAGCATATCTACATGAGGATTGCAGCCATAAGATAATTCATTTGGACATCAAACCACAAAACATCCTTCTAGATCAATATCTCAATGCTAAGATATCAGATTTTGGGTTGTCGAAGCTAATTGAGAAAGACAAAAGCAAAGTTGTGACTAGAATGAGAGGAACACGGGGTTATTTAGCCCCTGAATGGTTGAGCTCGGTAATCACTGAGAAAGTTGATGTTTATGCTTTTGGAATTGTCCTCTTGGAAATTCTCTGTGGGCGAAAAAATTTGGATTGGTCCCAAGCTGATGAAGAAGATGTACATTTGCTAAGTGTCTTTAGGCGAAAAGCGGAACAAGAGAAGCTCATCGATATGGTTGACAAAAATGAGGATATGCAGCTCCACAGGGAAGCAGTGACAGAAATGATGAGCCTTGCTGCATGGTGTCTACAGGGAGATTTTTCCAAGAGGCCTTCCATGTCATTGGTGGTTAAGGCATTGGAAGGTTTGGTGACTGTTGAAACCAACTTGAATTATGATTTCACACATGTACCTGAGGTTGGGGCAGGCAACCAAGAGAGGGAAGTCATTATCAGTTCAAAATTTCCTTCAATTTTATCGGGACCAAGGTAAACAATATGCTTAAGATTTTGTCTTTGAAGGAACCAACAAATGGTTGCGTAATGTCAAATATCACAACATTTTCAATTCTAGCATAACTTTTTTACAGTGTATGAGATTATAATTCATGAAATGTAATGTTCAGTAACTTCTATATTAAATTTTTGAGCTTCATGTAGAGGCTTCTCAATTCATGTGTGAAAATAAGTAATAATATTGTACGTGGTGGTGCAGCTACTGAATTCAAATGGTAGTATGCTGTAAGCTTTATTGTGTAATGCTATCGGAAAAGGCCATTTTCTTGTTTTTTCATGAGATATCCAATGATCCATTTCCCATGTAAGGCTGTGTATTATATATGATAATATAATTTGGTTAGTTTGGGTTTCTCTTTATCCAAGCTTAGCACATTCAATTTCCAAAAGCTTCCGTGCTGTCATTTCTGTTGAGTTTTAAGTTGTAACACTCTTTCCAGCAATCATTTTCCAAATCCACATTTTAATTGTAAGTTTTTACCACTGAACTCATTATATTTTAGAAATTATGGGAAGTCTATTAAGTAGTTTAAAAGTTTACACAAACCAGATGAACTATTCTTGGATCTTAACCACCTTTAATTCATCTTATGTTAACCAATTTTTTTAAAAGAGATCAGATCCCAAGTACTGTTACAAATTGCTACTAACAATTAATTTGCAATCATTGGGCACTTTCCTCCTCATTTAGATGTGCCATAAATTCCAAAGTCCAAGTCAATTGTTGTTCCTCTCTACACAATATCTTAACCTTTGCCCAGTCAATACACAGGGGCCTCAAAAAAACTTTTTCAATGTGCTTTTCCAAATTTTAATTGACTATTCAGTATGAAGGAAAATGTTTTTTAGAAAAATAATGGGGCCGGGTTATATCTTTCCACTAATCGAACCATTTTGACCATTTCCAAGTTACAATTTCGCTATCGTTCAACCTTGCAGGCAAATCAAGGTCACTGGGACTTTCATTTACACGTCTTACGTGGTATCCTACATGGTAATTTGTGTTCTATGTGGTGTTCACTGGATGGTTCCTGTTAGCAGACCAAACTAACTGGGGAACACTCGTAACCCTGTCGGATCTGTTGTGATACAAAAGGATACCAAGAAGGCATTCTGTGGTACTGTTAGTTATAAGGAGGGAAATAGAAGGCAAAGAGAAACTGAGGGCTATCCTTTCTGCTCCGAATAATAGGCGTCATTTCAGAAGGCTCAGAGGTATTGTAAACTCTAACATATGGCATATTGATCCAAGAATTGGAACGTCCAGTAGTAGAATTCAGAAAACTGACATTATAGTTCCAGAAAGGTTGCGAGAAAGCAAACCGGGATGAAAAAAAGTGGAGACAAATGAAGAGAAGGATAGGAAGATACACTCTCTGCTCTGCAATCATATCTTTGTTAGAAAATTATATGGTATTTGGAGTAGTTAGGTAATGATACTCCCTCTGTTATTATGCCTTTTTTTGGGATATGACCTTCTTGTTGTGAACAGTTGAATGAGAAAAACATACCTAGTCTATATTTCTAATATTGCTGAGTGGTTAGGCAGAAAGGAATCACCAGTTGAAGTCCCTGATTCAAATAGGAAAGTTGAAGGTGTCATTAGCAAACCCAACATTTGTTTTTTGGTCAATATGGGGAGGGGCCTCACAGAATTTTTTTTAATATGTTTTATCTTCTTAACTTTTGTTGACTTATGCACTCTTCCACTAGCTGACTTGTTCAGCACAGAAATGGAAGAAAAAAAACTGAATTTAGAAACGAGCGGTATCAATTTAGTTGCTGCCACAAATTGAGAAATACGAAACTAATGGAATTATGAGGATTTCGACTTGAATGATTTGTCAACCCTCTTGATAATTGAAAGCCAACTTCATGCTGCTTTCAAATTTTTGTAAAATAAAATGAGAAATCATTGTATGTTATAAGTCAAAGTTGGCTGCTGAAAATAGTGTTGGAAGTCAACAGACTGAAAGAAAGTAAATGTGATGCCTTTCTACTAAGCAAAGATTGCAAAAGAGAACCAAAGGTAATTTAAAACTGATTTATGCTAAGTCTAAAGAATTCATATATTGAAGACAACAATGTTTGCAGAAAAGAGACTGTATTTTATTCTCTTCATTTACCTTCTCTTTTGTTCGTCTGGACTTGCTATTTCACAATCTTTACAGGTTTTACATGGAACACAAGGCAGAGGATAATATCAGATATCGCCAAAGGGTTAGCGTATCTACGTGAGGATTGCAGCCATAAGATAATTCATTGGACATCAAACCACAAAACATCCTTCTGGATCAATATCTCAATGCTAGGATATCAGATTTTGGGTTGTCGAAGCTAATTGAGAAAGACAAGAGCAAAGTTGTGACTAGAATGAGAGGAACACGGGGTTATTTAGCCCCTGAATGGTTGAGCTCGGTAATCACTGGAGAAAGTTGATGTTTATGCTTTTGGGAATTGTCCTCCTGGAAATTCTCTGTGGGCGAAAGAATTTGGATTGGTCTCAACGTGATGAAGAAGATTTCCATTTGCTAAGTGTCTTTAGGAGAAAAGCGGAACAAGAGCAGCTCATGGATATGGTTGACAAAAATGAGGATATGCAGCTCCATAGGGAAGCAGTGACAGAAATGACGAGCCTTGCTGCATGGTGTCTACAGGGCAATTTTTCCTACAGGCCTTCCATGTCATTGGTGGTTAAGGCATTGGAAGGATTGGTGACTGTTGAAATCAAATGTACCCGAGGTTGGAGGAGGCAACCAATAGAGGGAAGTCATTATCAGTTCAAAATTCCCTTCAATTTTATCGGGACCAAGGTAAACAATATGCTTAAGATTTCGTCTTTGACGGAACCAATTTATGGTTGCGTAATGTCAAATATCGCAACATTTTCAATTCTAGCATAACTTTTTTACGGTGTATGAGATTATAATTCATGAAATGTAATGCTCAGTAACTTCTATATTGAATTTTGAGCTTCATGTTAGTATCATGTAGAGGCTTCTCAATTCATGTTCGAAAATAAGTATAATATTGTACGTGGTGGTGAAGCTACTGAATTCAAATGGTAGTGTGCAGTAAGCTTTATTATATTGTGTTATGCTATCGGAAAAGGCCAATTTCTTGTTTTTCATGAGATATCCACTTATCCAATGATCCATTTACCATGTCAGCCTGTGTATTATATTTGATAATATAATTTGGTTAGCTTGGTCTTCTCTTATCCAATCTTAGCATATTCAATACGTCAAGAGGCATCACAACACAAAAGCGTATGTGCTGTCATTTTCCAAACTTCTGTTGACTTGTAAGTTGTAACACTCTTTCCAGCAACTGTGTAAGGTGCAATCATTTTCCAAGTCAATACACAGAGGGCCTCAAACAAACTTTCTTCAATGTGCTATCTTTTGCCAAACTTTAATTGACTATGGGTGTGGTCACATGTTTGGTAGAAAGGAAAATATTTTCTAGAAAAACTAGGGGGCCGGGCTCTATCTTTCCACTAACGGGACCATTTTGACCATTTCCCAAGTTACAATTTTGTTATTGTTCAACCTTGTAGACAAATCAAGGTCACTACAACTTTCATTTACTTCGTGTTATGCTTCTGCTCTTCAATCCTCGGTATTTGAAAACCAAAGGATCTAGGTGCATGGATTTGGTGATTTTAACGTAAGCAAGTACATCGTAAGTGTGTGAAACTATTAAGTAAATTTATGTTTAGAATTATTCTTCAGCAACTTTATAGTGAATTACATAGATTTCGGTTTTGAGTTATCACTAGTTATTTGTAATCAATATATCTAAGTTTTATACGAAAACCAACACAGTACAGCCAGTCTCATAAATTTAAATTGTATGAATTTTAACATTGCATATACAATCAGGTTGATGTCAAGTCTTCTACTGAATAGGACCGGCCATCAATTATTGTTCAACTGTACAGAACATCTAATTAATATGCAATGACTTTCTATCACAATGTAAAACGATTTCACTTACATCTTTGCATCTTCCTTAATGGTGCAGCTTCTGGGATTTTTCATCCACTTAATGGAAAAAAACATTTCTTTTTGACATAACGTCTTAATTTTTTATAAAAGGAGAGCCTAGCTAATTTAAAACTGATTTGTGCTAAGTCTAAAGAGAGGTCACATCCCCAAAAAAGACACAACAGAAAGAATTAATATATTTTAGAAAACAATGTTTGCAGAAAAGAGACAGTATTTTCCTATCCTTCTCTTCATTTATCTCCTCTTTTGTTCGTCTCGATTTGCTATATCGCAATCTTTACGGGACTACAACACCACGCTTTCGAATTCTACTGCAGGGCTTGCCGGGCTTTCCTCTTTCTGGATCAACAGGCCCTCTCTTATTGTCAATTCCACCGACGACTTCTTTGAATTGGTGACACCCATACTTCAGCGGGGAAATGCTGGCCCACGATTCCTCTGTGGCTTCTACTGCAGGTACAATGCCACAGAATGCCTTCTTGGTATCCTTTTGTACCACAACAAATACAACGAGGGGAACAGTATGATAGATAAACCCCAGTTAATTTGGTCTGCTAACAGGAATCATCCAGTGAAAGTCAATGCAACCTTGCAACTAGGCCATGATGGCAACTTGGTCTTGACGGATTCTGATGGCACTCTTGTTTGGTCCACTGATACAATTGGAAAATTTGTTTCTGGCTTAAACTTAACAGAAATGGGAAATCTTGTGCTCTTTGATAAGAGAAAGCGCGCGATTTGGCAGTCTTTTGATCATCCTACGGATTGTTTGCTTCCAGGGCAGAATTTGGTTTCCGGGCGGAAGCTCATAGCAAGCATATCAGCAACCAATCATAGTCAAGGTTTGCTTGCTCTTAGTGTTCTCAATGGAAGCTGGGCTGCTTACACAGATACTGTTCCGCCTCAATACTACTACATTTCATCCTATGCTGATAGTTCTTATTACAGTTTTGATGGCCAAAGCTTTACTGCTTTACACTATCCAAATAAATCAAAAGCTCAATTCATGAAGATTGGGCATGATGGGCATATGAAGGGATACAAATGGTCTCTAAATGATTGGAATGAAGTATCTGACATTTTGTCTCCATATGTAGATAACTGTGGGTATCCGATGGTATGTGGAAGTTATAGCATTTGTACAAATAACGGGCAATGTACTTGTCCGTCACAGGAAAACTTCTTCAGGCCATTTTCTGAGAGGAAACCAGATCTTGGATGTTCACAGCTAACTTCCATTTACTGCAACTCTTCGCAGTATCATAGTTTTGTAGAGGTCAAGAATACTACATATTTTTCATTTAACATTGATCAGGAGCTAAGTTCGAAGATATTTTGGCTCGAGGGGACAAAATTGGAAGATTGCAAGAGGGCCTGTCTGAGAAACTGTTCTTGCAAAGCTGCTGTTTTTGAATATGATTGGAATGGGGATCGAAGAGGGAACTGTTTGTTACTGAATGAAGTTTTCTCTCTCAAAGACAGCGACAAAGGAAGAGGCAATACAGTATTTCTTAAGGTGCAGAATTCCTCAAAGCCGCAGACTCAGTCTCTAATCATTCCTGGAGGAAAGAAATCAAGACCTTTCAAAGTGATAATAGGATCTACTCTTGCAGCTTTCTTTGGGATAATTTTAAGCATAGCTACTTGCTTTGTTATTTTCAGAAAGAGGACACATGAGTCCAGAAATGCTGCGGATATTTTGGATCTAGCACCAATCTTACCGGGAATCCTAACTCGATTCTCTTACAATGAGATGAAAATAACTACAGATGATTTCAGTAGAAAGCTCGGGGAAGGAGGATTTGGCTGTGTTTATGAAGGAACACTGAGAAATGGAACTAAAATAGCTGTGAAGAATCTGGATGGTGTAGGTCAAGTAAAGGAATCATTCTTAACAGAAGTAAAGGCAGTCGGTGGCATTCACCATATCAATCTGGTAAAACTCATTGGATTTTGTGCCGAAAAGAGCCACAGGCTTCTAATCTATGAGTACATGGTGAATGGATCGCTGGATAGATGGATTACACATGAAAATCAAGAAAATGGGCTTACATGGAACACAAGACAGAGGATAATATCAGATATTGCTAAAGGATTAGCTTATCTACATGAGGATTGCAGCCATAAGATAATTCATTTGGACATCAAACCACAAAACATCCTTCTAGATCAGTATTTCAATGCTAAGATATCAGATTTTGGGTTGTCGAAGCTAATTGAGAAAGACAAAAGCAAAGTTGTGACTAGAATGAGAGGCACACGGGGTTATTTAGCCCCTGAATGGTTGAGCTCGGTAATCACTGAGAAAGTTGATGTTTATGCTTTTGGAATTGTCCTCTTGGAAATTCTCTGTGGACGAAAGAATTTGGATTGGTCCCAAGCTGATGAAGAAGATGTCCATTTGCTAAGTGTCTTTAGGCGAAAAGCGGAACAAGAGCAGCTCATGGATATGGTTGACAAAAATGAGGATATGCAGCTCCACAGGGAAGCAGTGACTGAAATGATGAGCCTTGCTGCATGGTGTCTACAGGGAGATTTTTCCAAGAGGCCTACCATGTCATTGGTGGTTAAGGCATTGGAAGGTTTGGTGACTGTTGAAACCAACTTGGATTATGATTTCACACATGTACCTGAGGTTGGAGCAGGCAACCAAGAGAGGGAAGTCATTATCAGTTCAAAATTTCCTTCAATTTTATCGGGACCAAGGTAACAATATGCTTAAGATGTTGTCTTTGAAGGAACTAATTTATGGTTACATAATGTCAAATATTGCAACATTTTCAATTCTAGCATAACTTTTTTACAGTGTATGAGATTATAATTCATGAAATGTAATGTTCAGTAACCTCTATATTAAATTTTTGAGCTTCATGTTACTATCTTGTAGAGGCTTCTCAATTCATGTGCGAAAAGAAGTATAATATTGTACGTGGTGGTGCAGCTACTGAATGCAATGGTAGTGTGCAGTAAGCTTTATTGTGTTATGCTATCGTAAAAGGCCATTTTCTTGTTTTTCATGAGATATCCACCTATCCAATGATCCATTAATTACCATGTTAGGCTGTGTATTATGCATGATAATATAATTTGGTTTGGTTGGAATTCTCTTTATCCAATCTTAGCACATTCAATACGTCGAGAGGCATCATAACACACGAGCTTCTCTGCTGTCATTTTCCAAACTTCTGTGCCATAAATTCCAAAGTCCAAGTCAATTGTTGTTCTACTCTACACAACATCTTAATCTTTGCCCAGTCAATACACACAGGGGCCTCAAAAAAATTTCTTCAATGTGCTATATTTTTCCAAACTTTAATTGACTATAGGTGTGTTCACGTATTCGGTTGGAAGGAAAATGTTTTCTAGAAAAATAATGAGGCCGGGTTCTATCTTTCCACTAATGGGACCATTTTGACCATTTCCAAGTTACAATTTCGTTATTGTTCAACCTTGCAGACAAATCAAGGTCACTTCAACTTTCATTTACTTCGTGTTATGCTTCTGATCCTCACTCCTCTGTATTTGAGGTGCATGGATTTGATGATTTTAATGTAGGCAAGTACATCATATGTGTGTTAAACTATTTAGTAAAAATTTAGGTTTAGAATTATTCTTCAGCACCTATATAGACTCCCTAGTAATGTGATTATGTAAGAGTGGAGTTATTTTAATGATATGAAATGAGATCAATGTTTATCTCGCTCCCTCTTCCATCCTCTTCATAACCTATGATATTATCAAGGGCCCGCCTTAGATATTTCTAACAGGACTTGTTTTTCTCCCTGAATCAATGAATAGTGACTTATTTATCTCCATCTTCCCTCCTTTTCAATCTTTGCCTAATCAATACAAAAAAAATAAATCTTCCTTATGCTATCATTTTCCAAGATAATTTCACTATTTCGGAACTTTCCTCCTCATTAACTATGAGTCTTCCATAAGAACCATCCCCATATTAATATACAATGACTTTCAATCAGGCAGATGTTATCTTCCCATTGGTTAAGTCAGAAGTGTGATTTGGAAAACATTTCCTTTTGACTTGACGCGTAAATGATTCGCAAAATTGGGTATAACTGAACTCCACACATCTCAAAAGTATTCTTAGCCACAACATTATGAACTACTGGAAGATGCTAACCTACATGTAAAATACAGTTTGGTTCGAAAACTAGCAGGATACTGTTTAACGCTAGATACTTAGCTCGAATATGACAACTTCAGTTTTCAATAAATAATAATTGAACCATACTGTTGTGTACCAGCCAACAGTAACAAATTAAAGGTAACTGAGATGAAGTTGGAGATAAATAAAGAGAAGTATATATCAAAGTCACTATCTTTACACTGATGGGATCATTTTGACCATTTCCAAGTTACAATTTCGTTATTGTTCAACCTTGTAGACAAATCAAAGTCTCTAGGACTTTCATTTACTTTGTGGATTGGAAGTGAGGAATGCTTACCATCCGAGCAATTCTCTCTTGTCAAAAAAAAAAAAGTAATGCATTAAACATAGTTGGGGTGTGAAACTTGCAAAAACATACTAGTTCAGGTGTTTTTTTGACTACTAGTACAAGTAGAATATGGGGTGTTACAAAAATGGAATATGAAGAGGCAGAAAAATTAATTAGTAGTGTAATTTTTAAGAGATTAATACACATTACACAAAAAATAAAAAATGAAGGGGCACAAAAATTAATTAATAGTATAATTATTAAAAAATTAATACACATTCAAAATCATTTTAATTATAAATTATGAAGATGAAGAAAAAGTTAATAAGAGAATTTGAAATTTTTGGGTGAAAAACATGACGTGGAAGAGACTAAAAGACGCCGAAAATGCAAATATATGATATTATAATTTATTGTAAACTTTTCATTTAGCGTCTTTCCACTTGTCAAAATCACTATTCAAGAGCCTTGATTTTCAAGTCAAACTAAAACATAATACTACAATAAATATAACAAATATAATCACTTTTTTTCTTCAAAAGAAATATATTGAATAGCAATATTATTTATATGAAACTCAAGCAATATATTTACAACAAAATGGACAAGAAAATAACCGGATACTTGATTTTATCATAATTTTACTCATTTGTTTTTTCATCTTTTGCTTGCTAGTCTACCAAGAGCTCTCAAAACCATATATTATGAAGCTTTTCTTGAACAAAAATTCCTTCATTTGAATCATGTTTTTCTCCATTCACTGTCTGAGTTATGAGCCCGAACCCGAAGGGAAACAAAGGATCATAGTGTGGATCGCCAACGTTCATTGAAAGCTGATCGACTATCTTGAACCAAGTACATGCGAATTTACCAGTTAGTCCATAGTCACCAAAACATCAGCAATACATTGGCCTTCGGTTCCTGGAAGCCAAGCAGCCAGAACTGCATCCATTTTCTCAACGTATGGCTTGATCACAACATGATGTGCAAATATGAGGACTACAATACATTTCACTGTTTGTATAAAGCTAGGACCTGGATTAGGCAATGTGAAGTTTGAGCTATCGTTGTATGCCTCAGCATATGTATTTTCATCAACAACTACGACAACATAGTCGAATTTATTTGCTTGCTCAAAGTTAGTGTCTGATTCCTTCTTGTATACTATTTGTGTTGCAGGATCAACATTTATTCTTGATATCATTTAGGATGCTAGTTCCAATTATAAGTCTAGAATGAAAGGAATAACTTTCATGACACAAAATTTATGATTTTATATAGGAAAAATTATAGGAATATTAAAAGGTGTCTTTAATTTAAATTAATTTTTAAAGGTTATGAATACAAAGAGAATGAGAGTTATGAAACTCAATTATACTTTTATACCTTCTTTTGGGATTAAGCCATGAAATAATGAACGTTAACCGCTCCATATATCAATTTCTACATTAAAAGATATATAATGATGTGAAATAAGTACCAATAAACAAAATAATTAGTAACTGTTTTTAGTGGCTTTCAATAAGGAATATGAAAATAAATTGTATAATAATAATTGAGACTATTTAGGCTTTATTGCGGGTTTCAGTTATTACTATGTTACCAGGGTTTTATTTCAATGAACATATACTTTATGAGATTTTTAAAATCCATTTAACTAATTGATTATGTAGAGGAAATGAAGGAAAAATGCAAAAAAAAAATGACAAAATAGATAAATATTAATACTAACCATAGAGAGGTATCACATCACCTTTTCTATATATATATATAGAGAGAGAGAGAGATGAAGATGAACAAAACGAAAAATTCATGAATTTAGTCCAACAACATAAAATTAATACAAAGAATACACATTCAAGAGACTTTATGGTGGTTGATTCATGTACTAATATGATGATTTACTATTTAATATTTAATTTTATATTCAATGTAAGGGTAAAACCGTAATCTAACTTTTGCCTAAAATTCTTCCCACTTTTAGTATAATATGATTAACTCTAAGTAATATGAGAAATCATTGTATGTTATAGTCAAAGTTGGCTGCTGAAAATAGAGTTGGAAGTCAACAGAATGGAAGAAATAAATGTGATGCCTTTCTACTGAACAAAGATTGTTATGGTTTATGTAAACTGATTTATGGAGAAAATTACAAGTACAGATATCACTTTGGATATTCTGTATGCTCATTTCTTTCTTCAACTATACACAACAAAATTCCATATATTTTATTGGTTTTGATTAGGAAACAATGTTAGCAGAAAAGAGACTGTATTTTCCCATCCTTCTCTTCATTTATCTCCTCTGTTGTTCGTCTCGATTTGCTATATCACAACCTTTCCAGGACTACAACCTCACTCTTTCGAATTCTACTGCCGGGCTTTCCTCTTTCTGGATCAACAGGCCCTCTCTTTTTACTAATTCCACTGCCGACTTATTTGGTAAGGCGACACCCATACTTCAGCGGGGAAATGCTGGCCCACGATTCCTCTGTGGCTTCTTCTGCAGGTACCATGCCAATGAATGCCTTCTTGGTATCCTTTTGTACCCCAACAAATACAACGAGGACGGTGTTATAGATAAAGTCCAGTTAGTTTGGTCTGCTAACAGGAACCATCCAGTGAAATTCAATGCAACCTTGCAACTAGGCCATGATGGCAACTTGGTCTTGACGGATTTTGATGGCACTCTTGTTTGGTCCACTGATACAATTGGGAAATCTGTTTCTGGCTTAAACTTGACAGAAATGGGAAATCTTGTTCTCTTTGATAAGAGAAATCGCACAATTTGGCAGTCTTTTGATCATCCTACAGACTCTTTGCTTCCAGGGCAGAATTTGGTTTCCAGGCAGAAGCTCATAGCAAGCGTTTCAGCAACCAATCGGAGTCAAGGTTTGTTTTCTCTTACTGTTCTCAATGGAAGCTGGGCTGCTTACACAGATACAGTTCCACCTCAATACTACTACACTTCATATTTTGAAGATAGTCCTTATTACAGTTTTGATGGTCAAACCTTTACTGCTTCACACAATCCTACTAACTCGACAGTTCAATTCATGAAGATTGGGCCTGATGGACATTTAAAGGTATACCAATGGTCTGTAGTTGATTGGAATGAAGTATCTGACATTTTGTCGCCATATGTAGATAACTGTGGGTACCCAATGGTATGTGGAAGTTATAGCATTTGTACAAATAACGGGCAATGTACTTGTCCGCTACAGGAGAACTTCTTCAGGCCATTTTCAGAGAGGAAACCAGATCTTGGATGTTCACAGTTAACTTCCATTTACTGTAACTCTTCGCAGTATCATAGTTTCGTAGAGCTCAAGAATACCACATATTTTTCATTTAATATTGATCAGGAACTAAATCCGAGCAGATTATGGCTTGGGCAGACAAAGTTGGAAGATTGCAAAAGGGCCTGTCTGAGTAACTGTTCTTGCAAAGCTGCTGTTTTTGAATATGATTGGAATGGGACTCGCAGAGGGAACTGTTTGTTACTGAATGAAGTTTTCTCTCTCAAAGACAGCGACAAAGGAAGAGGCAATACAGTATTTCTTAAGGTGCAGAATTCCTCCAAGCCGCAGAGTCAGTCTCTAATCATTCCTGGAGGAAAGAAATCAAGACCTTTCAAAGTGATAATAGGATCTACTCTTGCAGCTTTCTTTGGGATAATTTTAAGCATAGCTACTTGCTTTGTTATTTTCAGAAACAGGACACGTGAGTCCAGAAAGGCTGCGGATATTTTGGATCTAGCACCAATCTTACCGGGAATCCTAACTCGATTCTCTTACAATGAGCTGAAAATAACTACAGATGATTTCAGTATAAAGCTCGGGGAAGGAGGATTTGGCTGTGTTTATGAAGGAACACTGAGAAATGGCACCAAAATAGCTGTGAAGAATCTGGATGGTGTAGGTCAAGTAAAGGAATCATTCTTAACAGAAGTAAAGGCAGTCGGTGGCATTCACCATATCAATCTGGTAAAACTCATTGGATTTTGTGCCGAAAAAAGCCACAGGCTTCTAATCTATGAGTACATGGTGAATGGATCGCTGGATAGGTGGATTACGCATGAAAATCAAGAAAATGGGCTTACATGGAACACAAGGCAGAGGATAATATCAGATATCGCCAAAGGGTTAGCATATCTACATGAGGATTGTAGCCATAAGATAATTCATTTGGACATCAAACCACAAAACATCCTTCTAGATCAATATCTCAATGCTAAGATATCTGATTTTGGGTTGTCGAAGCTAATTGAGAAAGACAAAAGCAAAGTTGTGACTAGAATGAGAGGAACACGGGGTTATTTAGCTCCTGAATGGTTGAGCTCGGTAATCACTGAGAAAGTTGATGTTTATGCTTTTGGAATTGTCCTTCTGGAAATTCTCTGTGGACGAAAGAATTTGGATTGGTCTCAACCTGATGAAGAAGATGTCCATTTGCTGAGTGTATTTAGGAGAAAAGCGGAACAAGAGCAGCTCATTGATATGGTTGACAAAAATGAGGATATGCAGCTCCACAGGGAAGCAGTGACAGAAATGATGAGCCTCGCTGCATGGTGTCTACAGGGAGATTTTTCCAAGAGGCCTTCCATGTCATTGGTGGTTAAGGCGTTGGAAGGTTTGGTGACTGTTGAAACCAACTTGAATTATGATTTCACACATGTACCTGAGGTTGGAGCAGGCAACCAAGAGAGGGAAGTCATTAGCAGTTCAAAATTTCCTTCAATTTTATCGGGACCAAGGTAAACAATATGCTTAAGATTTTGTCATTGAAGGAACCAACATATGGTTGCGTAATATCAAATATTGCAACATTTCCGATTCTAGCATAACTTTTTATAATTCATGAAATGTAATGTTCAGTAACTTCTATATTAAATTTTTGAGCTTCATGTTACTATCATATAGAGGCTTCTCAATTCATGTGCGAAAATAAGTATAATATTGTATGCAGTACGCGGTGGTACAGCTACTGAATTCAAATGGTAGTGTGCAGTAAGCTTTATTGTGTTATGCTATCGGGAAAGGTCTACAAAGCAAGTTTTAAAATTTTTCTCTATTGAACAACTTGATCAATGATCATGTCCTAATCAGAGTACCCAAGTTTGCCTCTTTTTTGTGAGGGAAAAATATTAATAATGCACATCGCCTCGTAACAGGTAAATAGCAGTATACAACAACATCGCCAATGGAATCCCACCAAGTGGGGCCTGGGGAGGATAGAATATACGCAGACCATACCTCTACTTTGGAGGTAGAGAGGTTGTTTCTAATAAACCCTCGGCTCAATGAAAAAAAATAGTATAGAAGTTCTTTTAAATCACTAACCCTCTTTTGTGTACTGACAAATTTGTTTGTGAGTGTGTGTTTCTGCCTTTTATTTTGTTAAAACTCTTAGAGTGGGTCGACTATAGGCCACCAATTTCATTGAGCCACTGCTGCTCACCCGCTCCATTTTCCATCTCTAGTCAATAGTCAGCTGCTGAAAAAAGTGAAGAAAATAAAAGTTTGGAAGATAGTCCCTCTACTTCAAAATAAGTGGTGTGGGCACACTTCTGAAGAAAACCACTCAGTCCTAGAAGACAAAAGCAAAATGTGCTACTCTCTCCTCCCTTTTTAATATGTCGTCCTTCCTATAAATAATTGGTTCATAATATTTTTCATTTCATAAAATTAATGCATAAAATATAACATTTTTCCTATTATACCCTTGATAGTTAATTAGTCTTGAAAATAGATATTTGATCAACCTATGAAAATTATAAGTAATTGATGTTCATTGTAATTACTTTATACATTGATTAATTACTCTCACCATTGCATTACTCTATAAAATCTGATTTTGAAAAGGAAATCTCAACAAATAAATTAAAAATGAAACATGGATTTATTTATCATTTATTGAATAGCTGACCTCAAAAAAACATTAAATAAGGGTAAAATTGTAAACTTACTTAGTTTCTTAATGCAAGTGAAATCTAAAAATGTGACATATAAAAAGCAATGGGAGTAATAAATACTCCATCTATCCCTAATTATTTGTCCAAGTTTCCTTTTTTACTTGTCCCTTTTTATTTGTTCATTTTGACAAATCAAGAAATGACAAAAAAATTTACCTATTATACTCTCAATTAATTAATTTCGGAAAAGGTAGAACTCTTGAAAAGCTTAAATTTTTAATTCATCTACTTCATGATTAATAGGGGTAAAATGGTAAACTCACTATGTCAATCATTATTTTTTTAATAAGTGCCAATTTAAAAGTAGACAAGTAATTAAGAATAGAGAAAGTATCTTGAAAAGGCATAGCTTTTTAATCGTTTTTTTGTTATGTGAAACTCCCTTTATTTGTAAGGGTAAAATTTGAAGAAAATCATTAATAACTTTTTTTATCATGTAAAACACCATTTATTTTTTAAATTGAGGGAGTAATAACAAATTGAAGAAGTCAAATTATTGACTAGGTATAGTTAGAATTTAGTTATAGTTTTCTTTCTTCTTATTGTACACAACGAACAATAATTCACATGGAATTTTGCTAATGAGCCCATCATGAATTACTTGTCCTAAACGAGGAGGCGATTGTCAAAATAACAACGACATACCTAGTTTAATTTCACAAGTAAAATCTGAAGAGGATGGTGTGTATGCATTCTTACCCCTTCCTTGCCTTGCGAGTGAGTGCCAAAATTGAGGAAATTAATTTGTTTTCATCCCAAAAAAAAAAAACCATTCAACGGAAGGGAATTCTATTTTCTCCCATTTCCGTGAATGCAACATCCTCGACACAATATCTTTCTCGGTCTTTTGGCTAAGATCAAATGTAGCTAAGAGTGTCAAATGGGCAGGTCGGGTTGAAATTGGACATATTAAAATGAGTTGAAATAGAAATAAAGTTGGGTCATGACCCGCCTAAATTTGGCTTGGGCTCAAACGGGCTAAAAATTGGATTGTGTCATGACCCACCCAAATGGACCATGGATCTTTAGGTATTAGTAATGCAAAGATATTCAACACATGCATTAGTATGGTTAACGGCCTTCAGGCTAGGGGTGGCAATTGGGCGGGTTGGGTTACATTTGGGCGGGTCAAAATGGGTCAAGACCCAACCCAAATTTGTTTGGGCCAAAATGGATTGGATCAAAATGGGTTAGGTAACGAGTCATAACCCAACTCGCCCAATTTTATTAAGTTTTAATAGTTTTATTTGTTATTTTATAAGCTTTTAGTACCTAATAAAATTATTATTTTTCTTTATTATAACTATATATAACACATAAAATAATTTTTTTAAAAAAACTAATAAGATTTTGACAAGATTTCTCAAAAATGAATTTGGGTTACATATCAACCCAATTTTTAAAGGCTTGAAATGGGTTGAGTTGAGATAGGTTGAGGCGTTGAGCTAACAAATGAGCTGGTCAATAACAAATTCAAACCTAAATGGATTGGATCGAATTGAGCTTGATTTTGCCACCCTACTTCATGCGTCGCCTAGGCTTTGTACTACAGCCCAAGCTTGGCACACCCCATCATAAAAAATAAAAAATATATTCAACACACGAAAAAAAAAAACATTAAACAACTGATATATTTATTTCTTGTGCTCCCCATATGAACATAGTATATGAAAAATCAGATACAAACTAATGAAAACTTAAATGGTTTGTCAACACTCTGGAAAATTGAAATTAATAATCATATTCACACTTTACTTTATAAACTGAATTTATTAACGTGATTCGTTTTCCAACTTCAGTAAATAAAATATGAAGTCATTTATTATAGTCAAAGTCAGCTGCTAAAACAGTGTTAAAAGTCAACAGAAGTTTGGAAAAGGACACTAGCACATGGTGGAAATTAAATGTCATGCCTTTTTAGCTAATGTTACGCTTGGACTCTGCAAAAATATTGATGGGTGCATGTCGGATACTTCAAATAATGCATTTTTGAAGAATTCAACATGGATGCAGCAACGTTTTGAAAGAGTCCGAGCAACATAGCCTTTTACGGATTGAAAAAAAAGACCCAAGCTAAAAGAAACTGAATCATGGAGCAAAATACAATTAAAATAATATGTACAGAAGAAGATTGGCCCTAGTTTTGATTGTGGGGTTGAACAATTATTGAGTTGAAATTTGGGAATTGTTCTTTAGTGCAAAATGATAGCATTAGGAAGAATTTTTGTGATTGAAAAGGGAAACCCACTCAAAAGGCAACTCATTTGTGAAGCTAAATATATAGAAATGTCACTTTTGGAATTCGTTTATGATTTTTTTTTCTTTATGATCGAGAAATCGATTGAGATCACCTAGGTTTAGAAACTTGAGATAACGGACTCATCCCTCTACCTTTTTCCACTTAAATACGAGACTTAAATCCTCCCTCAATCTTTGTCAATTGAACTAAGTATTGGGCGCGATGATTGTTGTCTCGAGACTCTATTTTCCTATCTTTCTCATCATTTATCTCCACATTTATTCATCCAGGTTTGCTTTTTCTCAACATTGGTGGAAGTTAAATGCCAGTCTTTTGAATTCTACTTCTGGAATTTCCACATCCTGGATCAACAGGCCGGTTTTTATTGCTAATTCCACTGCGAACTTCTATGCAGCGACACCCATCCTTCTGAGTGGAACCACTGGCCCTAGGTACCACATTTGTGGCTTCTACTGCAATTACAGTGCCACGGAGTGTGTTCTTGGTATCCTATTAGTAATATTCCAACACAGCTCCACCGGTGAGAATATCGATTATATATATATGAACCACAATTAGTATGGTCTGCTAACAGGAACCGTCCTGTGAACGTCAATGCAACGTTGCAACTAGGCCAAGATGGAAACTTGGTTCTGACAGATTCTGATGGCACTCTTGTTTGGTCCAGTAATACTACTGGAAAATCTGTTTCAGGCTTAAACTTGACAGAAACGGGGAATCTCGTGCTCTTTGACAAAGCCAATAGCGCAATTTGGCAATCTTTTGATCATCCTACGGATTGTTTGCTCCCGGGGCAGAATTTGGTTTCAGGACAGAAACTCATAGCAAGTGTTTCAGCATCCAATTGGAGTGAAGGTTTGTTTACTCTTACTATTCGAAATGGAAGCTGGGCTACTTACATAGACACTGATCCACCTCAGTTTTACTACTCTTCACCTTATTCGGATAACCGTTATTTCAGTTTTGATGGTCAAACCTTTACTGCTTTAAAACACCCTCCTAGACCAGCACCACAGTTCATCAAGCTTGGGGCTGATGGACATTTACGCGTATACCAACAGGGTAACTTTTTTCAATGGACAGAGGTATCTGACATTTTAACGCCGGATTTTGGGAACTGTGGGTACCCAATGGTGTGTGGAAGATACAGCATTTGTTCAAATGATGGGCAATGTAGCTGTCCAGTTGAAGGAAACTTCTTCACGCCATTTAACGATAGGAGACCGCATCTTGGATGTACGGAGTTAACATCCATTTCTTGTGACTCTTCGCAGTATCATAGACTCGTAGAGCTCAAGTACACCACATATTTTGCAGTTGACTTTAATGTCTATCAACTAAGTTCGAGCTTATGGTCTGAGGCAAAAAAGTTAGACGATTGCAAAAGGGCCTGTCTGAGTAATTGTTCTTGCAAAGCTATTGTTTGGGCTCGGACTCAAATGAAAAACTGCTTATTCCTGAATGAAGTCTTTTCACTCATAGACAAAGAGGAAAGAGTATACAACAACATGACCGTCTTTCTTAAGGTACATAATTCGTCAAATGAGCAGATCAATCATTCACCAAACATTTCACCTGGAAAGAAATCCAAGCCTTTCAAAGTGATAACAGGATATACTCTCGCAGCTTTCTTTGGGATAATTTTAAGTATCACTATTTGTTTTATTATTGTGAAAAGGAGGAGATATGAGTCAAGGAAGGCTGGTGATTTTATGGATCTAGAACCACTCTTACCAGGAATTCTAACTCGATTCTCTTACAATGACTTGAAAATAATTACAGAAGATTTCAACAGAAAGCTCGGGGAAGGAGGATTTGGCTCCGTATATGAAGGAACACTCAGTGATGGAACCAAAATAGCTGTGAAACATCTGGATGGTGTAGGTCAAGTAAAGGATTCATTCTTAACAGAAGTAAAGATACTCGGTAGTATTCATCATGTCAATCTGGTAAAACTCATAGGATTTTGTGGCGAAAAGAGCGAGAGTTTTCTGATCTATGAGTACATGGTAAATGGATCTTTGGATAGGTGGATTTCTCCTGAAAATGAAGAGAATGGACTTAAATGGCACACAAGGAAAAGGATTATATCAGATATTGCGAAAGGGTTAGCTTATCTACATGAGGATTGCAGCCATAAGATAATTCATTTGGACATCAAACCACAAAACATCCTTCTAGATCAATATTTCAATGCTAAGATATCTGATTTTGGATTGTCGAAACTAATTGAGAAAGACGTAAGCAAAGTTGTGACTAGAATGAGAGGAACACCGGGGTATTTAGCACCTGAATGGTTGAGCTCAGTAATCACTGAGAAAGTTGATGTGTATGCTTTTGGAATTGTACTCTTGGAAATTCTCTGTGGGCGAAAGAATTTGGATTGGTCCCAAGCTGATGAAGAAGATGTCCATTTGCTAAGTGTATTTAGGAGAAAAGCAGAACAAGACCAACTCATGGATATGGTTGACAACAACAACGAGGATATGCAGGTCCACCGAGAAGAAATCACAGAGATGATGAGCATCGCTGCATGGTGCCTACAAGGCGATTTTGCCAAGAGGCCTTCCATGTCATTGGTGGTTAAGGTACTGGAAGGTTTGGTGACTGTTGAAACAAACTTGGATTATAATTTCAAAAATGTAGCAAAGGTTGAGGCAGGCAACAAACAGAGGGAAGCCACTTTCAGTTCAAAATTTCCTTCAATTTTATCGGGACCAAGGTAAACGATAAGCTTAAGCTTTTAAATTTGATTGAACCAATTCAATGCTGGTGAGATAATTGAAAATTTTCCAATTCTAGCACAACTTTTTATGATGTATGAGATTACATATAAATTATACAAAAGTAATGTTCAGTAACTTCTACATTTGATGTTTAAGATTCGTGTTACTTATACAAATTGATATCATGACCACCATTGACTGTAAACTAGATTCTTTTCAACATCCAAAACACTCTCCGTAGCCTTGACCACCATTGACATTGATGGCTTCTTCGTGTAGTCACCGTGTAAACACAAAGAACCATAACTTAAAAGGACGAAAACTGTTGAGTGCATACTTAAGGGACTATCTTGAACCTACCGGCCTCAAACATTAACGATCATCTTTTGTAATCTTATCTATTTTTAAACATCAAAAGAATTTGTTCTTGGCATAAAAGGAGGTTTAGCTTTTACAGATATAAATCCTGTTTAACTTAACATGGACAATAAATTAAAATTTGGGATGAAACAATTGTGTGGACACAACAATGTAAGTTTTTGGCTCAAATGATGAAGTTAATATGCATTACTGCCGTTGACATGAAACCTTTCCCCTTTTCGGCCTTCAAAGTTTTCATTTGAATATTTGTTACTACTACCAAGATCTACACCGATGGCCATTCCGCCCAGGCTCACACCCAAGGTTTTGCAGCTCTCACGGTGCGCGCCCTCCTACTCATTGGGTACTGGCACTTGCCTTGACGGCCGGATATAGGTCGTGCATTTAAGTGTCATCCATTTTGGGGCTATTTGATTCGGCAGATGATTTGTTACACATTGCTTAGAGGATTTCAACTTTTGTGACCACTGTCCTGCTGTCTTAATCGATAAGCACCCTTTATGGGATCTAGGTTAGCGCACAAATTGACACTACTGTAATTTAATACAAAGTATATTCATCTACTAAATGCAAATCACATCTAACTACTATAAAATGCCTAACAAATAGAACATTGGTGGCTAGTTGCTACTACAATGATATAATATAACAATACAAGAGTAAGAATCCTAGATTATTTAGGATATGGTATTTAGTGTAATTACATCCAATGACCATTTGGTCAATTTGATTAACAAGAAAATAGTCAATCTCTTCTCCACCTTCGTTTTCATTGTAGTCGTCATTTTCGCCAGTTTCTTCTTCGTCTTCGATGTACCAAGAACATTGAATTGTTTTTAGTGAATTATATATCAAAAGACTTGAAACGATGTATCATGAACATGAATTGTTTTGGGCAAATTATATATCAAAAGAGTTGAAATATTGAGAGGGTTTCATATCTAAATTTTAGGACTGTTAAGAGGTGATTTGGAGTTGATCAAGATTGAATAGACAGTGTATACTTCATGTATACTCAATGTATACTTCATGAATACTCAGTGTATATTTCATGTATACTTAATCTATATTGAGCTTTTTGAGTGTATCATAATGTATAATCGGTGTATAGCTCATATATAAGCAAGCTATATTCAGTTTTTCAAGTTAATCATAGCATATAGTTAGTGTATAGCTCATGTATAAATTAATTATATTGAATAGTACTAGGTATACTCTTTCTATGACTTTTGACAAGCTATAATGTATATTTAGTATATTTCCTCTGATTTTGGCAATTTTTTTTATGTAAATAAATCATGGCTATATTTTCATAAATTAATTATTTTATTGTATCTATTTGAAACTAAATCTTTATTTAATTCATGTCTAGTTAGAATTTATTTGTCCAAACTCAAAATAATTTTTTGTAGTCTTCTAATTTGATTTCTTAATATTATAAATAAAGGTTCTCTTACACATTCTTGTCTTGAATTTCAAGAGCTTCTCCTCTTTAATTTTATTTAAGTGCATATATTAATCTTTTTGATACTTTTATTTTCTTTCAAATAATCTTAATATTATATTTTAAAATCATATTATTCTTTGGATACTTTTATTTCCTTCGTTGACCAAATAATCTTAATATTATATTTTAAAATCATATATATATTATCCAAAAATAAAAGGGAAGAAAAAGAAAAAAAAAACTTTTAAATTTGCAAGAATAAGCATTGCAGAGAATCACACGTTTCTCTCTTCTGCCGCTTGAAAATTCCAAAGCAGCAGCATATAAATTGTCTTCTTCCCAAAAAAATATCTAACTTCCCATTCTAAAAATTGATTGATTTTTTTTCGAAATTCACCTTCTTATAGATCGATCATCAATGGAAATTTCTATGATCTCCGATACGCTAACGATGGTGGTCACCACTCAAGGCTTAGGTTTTTCAAAGTTTCTTCTGAATCGCAATCTCAATTTCTTATCAAACAACATTTTCTCACTCTCCGATTCCTCATCGGAGCAGCAATCACCTTCCACCGCCGGAGTTCGTCAAATTTCCGCCGTGATTTGTCCGATCGATGTCTTAGCGCCGCCGCCTGTAAAGTACAACAAGGTCAAAGCCGCACCTCGAAGACTGGCTCGTAAGACAAGGCGGATTATACGGAAGTCGTTGATCGGTGGAGCTGATGAAGGTGATGAAAACGGATTCTTATTTGACGGAGGTAATTATGACGGGCCGTTTGGTGGTGGTGGTAGCTGGGGCGGTGGTGGTGGTGGTAGGGGATGGAATTTTGATGGATTTGGATGGGCAAATTGGGAAGAATCTTCGTCGAACTCGTTTTCGGATCCGGCTTTTGATTTTGTCTATGAGTTGATGTGTTGGGCTGCGTTGTCGAATTGCTTGCATTTTGCATTCAAGAAAGTGGTGAGAATTGTGGCTGGTGGATTCAGTGATACAGCTAGAGAGAAGGTTGTTCCAGTTAGACTTACATCTGTCTACTGAATCAGTAAGCTCAATTTACTGAGTAAATTCTGTTGGAGTTGCAATGTCATTCCACAATTCATATGTAAATAGTAGTGTATATATTTATCAACTCTGATTATGATAGCTTGTTATACATAAAGCAATATGTGACTATTCATAGTTGTTTATATGGAATTAAAACATCATCCTCCTTCGACTTTAGTTTACGTGTACATGATGTTCTTTCGCTTCCTTTACTTTGTATAGCCATGGCTGAAAGCTTCATGTAGTTAGACATGATTTTCTCTACTTTCAGAATCTTAGATACTCTTTTGCTTATTGATGATCTATAAATCTAGTATGGAGGTACATATTACTACCCTTCCATATTCGGAAACTGTTTTGAGCGAGTTTCTATCAGAAACAGTCTCTCTACCTTCTCAAGGCAGGGTTAAGGTCTGCGTACCTCCCTTAGACCTCACTTATGGGAATACCTTGTTGTTGTTGTTTTTAGCTTATATCTATCAAAAGGGACAAAAGAGGATGCTTTTAGCTTTCTCTGGTCATGTGCATGATCAGTGATTTGTGTTTCCCTAGATGTCCATGAGCTGGTGTTTACGCACATTTATCACTTAACTGTGACTTATAATATGTATTCTCACTTTAAATTGTAACTGAATTTCTTGGTTTGGAGTAAACACCGGGTGTGCATGTAAGTATTACCGTAGACAACATGCAATTTCAAAAATGTTGTTTTTAATCCCTTTGAAGTATTAGGTTTGGAATGTTCTGTATGGTATAAATTAAACCGTCCTTGTTCATCAAATTCACATTTTGATTAGTTGATTAGTTCTCAAAGGACAAACTTTGCATGAATAAATTGAAGAAAACAATCATAACTTTGTGAACATTGGAGAAGAAATTTACACAGCAGCGAGCAAGCTGCAATAGCTTAAACACAAGAAATTAACAAAAATTCAAAGGAACTTCCTCCTCACCTTGGGCCTGATAGGATCGAAGGCAATAAAGGAGTTGAATCTGCAAAACTGATATATGGTATTGCGGAAACAGTTTGTGGTCTAAAGCTGTAGTCTAGATCCTTGTCAACATCTATAACACCCTCCATGGCCTTGACCACCATCGACATTGATGGCCTCTTCGTGTAATCACTTTGTAAACACCAGGCAGCAATCTGCATCGCCTTTACTACTTCTTCTTTGTAAAACTGCATATCTTCACTGTGCTTATCAATAAGATCCACCAACTGCCCTTCCTCTGCCTTTCTCCTGAATAAGTTCACCATTACCTGTTGGTCTTCAGACTCCGATGCTTCAAAATGTCTTCTTCCACTCAAAATTTCCAAGAGCACAATGCCAAAGCTGTAGACATCTACCTTCTCTGTTATAACTCCACTAAGCCATTCAGGAGCCAAATAACCAGGAGTGCCTCTCATCTGAGTCATAACTTGGCTCTGATTCCGATCAATTAGCTTTGAAAGCCCAAAGTCAGCGAGTTTAGCATTGTACTTCTCATCCAGGAGTATGTTTGGGGGCTTAATATCCAAATGCAGAATCTTTTGCCTGCATTCTTCGTGAAGGTAGGCTAATCCTTTGGCTATGTCTTGAATAATCTTCCTCCTGCAGTTCCAATCTAGAGTTTGCTCCTGTTTCCCATGGTAGATCCATTTTTCTAGTGATCCGTTGCTCATGCATTCGTATACTAAAAGCCTATGAGATTTCTCAGCGCAGAAGCCAATCAATTGCACCAAGTTTACATGATGTATGCTGCCAATAGTTTCAACCTCAGCTAAGAATGACGTTTTGACTTGTCCTATTCCATCAAGGCATTTCACTGCAATTTTTGTGCCATCTGCTAAGCACCCTTCAAAAACTGACCCAAATCCTCCTTGACCAAGCTTCTTGGTGAAGTTCTCCGTTGCAACCTTTAGATCATCGTAAGAAAATCTAGTCGGCATTCCTGGTACGTGATCTAGATAATCCTCCTCGTCTTCATTGGCCTTTCTCTTCTTCTTCCAGAATATGAAAACTGCAATTCCAATTATGATCCCTAAGATGGAAATTCCTATGACAGAGCCCAGTATAGCACCATTAACACGCCTTTTCTCTTTAGCAGCAGCTATTTCAGGTTCAACCTGTACTTTTATAAATGCATGGGAATCATACATTGTCTTGTCCTTCTCATTATTCGCTAGTGAAAAGATCTCAGATGGTAGGTAGCAGTCTCCTGTGGATGAGTTTAAACCACTGCGAAACAAAGCAGCTTTACAGGAACAGTTCCTCAAACATGCATCTTTACAGGTATTCATATCAGTGTTTCTAATATCTTCCGTAAATGTGAAGTAGTCCAAATCTTGAAGATCCAAAAATATGTGGTTGTTTAAAGCATTACATGTGAGCCTTGTGACCTCAGAGCAACCCAGATTACCTTGCCTGTCATCTATCTGTCTGAAATAGGTCGTTGAATTAGAACTCGATTTGGGACAACTACACTGCCCCCTTGAGCAAATGCCATATCTTCCACAGGCCATGGGGTAATAACACTCGCCCTTATAACCTGTCAGGAGATCACCCACCTCAGTCCACCTACTTTGCCACTCATACACTTTCAAGTGTCCATCGGACTCCAATCTCATATATTGAGCTGAGGTTGCATTCAATCCAGCAATAGCCCCTAAAAAGTATGTTTGGGGAGGATTTGACTCTACAAAAGCAACAAAACCATCATCGGTAGCAGAGAGAGAAAACAAACCTCTCTCAGTCCAATTTGTTGTTGAAACACTTGCTGTTAGCTTCATCCCTGGTACTAACCTCTGCCCTGGAACCAAAGCATCAGTTGGGTGACCAAACGATTGCCAAACAGTTGCATTCTTCGAATCAAACAGAACAAGATTCCCCTCATCGGTCAAGTTTAAGCCAGCAATAGACTTCCCAGTAGTGTTAGTTGACCAAGCTAAAGTACCATCAGCATCTCTAAGCACCAAATCTCCTTCTGCTGTAAGTTCCAAAGTAGAATTGATCCTAACAGGTTTATTCCTGTTAGCAGACCAAACAACTTGTGGGAACCCAATCGCGGGAGAAGTAATTCGGGAAGCACTGTTGGTTTGCACAATGAATATGGCAAAGAGGTAAGTATCACAATTTCCATTACAGTAGAAACCACAAGCATATTTTGGACCAAAAGTTCCTCTGAGTAGTATGGCTCTTATTGTTGAGCCATCAGTGAAATTCACTGAATGGTCTGCAGAAATGCTGTTGATCCAAGTTGTAGAAAGATTTGCAGATGGATAATCATAAGGTTGGCTAGTTATCAAATGAAAAGAACAAGAAAGAATGAAGAAGAAGAAAGGTAAAAACTGGCTTAAAGCCATAAAGACCAATTTTTTTTTGGTTTTCCAAAAAAGGCAAAGGGCCTTTAGTTCATCATTGAGATGAAAAATGATTGAACTTAAATTTAAGATGTTGGGTTGTTTGAAAGAGTCTAATTAAGAGCTCTGCAATAAGCTGTTATTTGCTTATTATTGACCCATTAATGCATATTTTATTATCCTTGATGCAAAATATAATTATGGTCAAGAAAGCACCAAGTAGCTACTTCTTACAACTTGGAGAAATGGTGGACTAAATGAACGCGTTGACCTTACCAAGTCGTCCACCCACTAGAACTTCTTTCACTAAAATATTATACGATAGAAATATGTAAAATAATTAGCCTTTGCATATACATAAAATTTAAATACTGAATCGCTTTGGCATAATATATACTCTCCATTTCAAAAAAGAATGATCTGCTTTCTTTTTTTTCTAGGTTATTTTCAAAAGAATGACTCATTTCCTTATTTAACAACACATTAATTTAAGTTATTCATGTAATATGTTTAAAGCCACAAAATTAAAAGATATTTTGATACTTTTGACATTACTTTAATTTAGGACCACAAGATTGAATTTTTTAATTTTTTTTTATAAATTATATGTCAAATTAAATTAGGTCTTTTTTTTAAAACATAGAGAGTATATTTTGAATCCTTTTGTTTGGATTCTTAGTATGTTCATGTTTGACTTGACATGCTCTTCAAGAATATATATTTATTCTAATCTAGCGGTTGGAAAATGAATGAAAATAGTACTACTCCTTAATAATAAGGATTAAAAAAGTATAAAATGATAAATTATTCCTTGATTTTTGAAACTGATCAATTAGAAATGAACAAAATGAGTAGGTAAAGTTCCTTTTTCATTCCCTACTTTTTGACCCGACAGAGGTTTATTGGATAAAATTATAGAATGTGAAACCAATTTTGAAGTGTGAGAGGAAATGTATTAATCTTTGAAGAAATATTTCAATTTTCCAAATAGTCAACATTTCGACTTATAATTTTCAAAAGAAGTCTTTACTTTTTTATTATTTTTGTTTTTGTTCTTTTTTTACCCGTTTATAGCTAGGAGTTTCTTTTTACTTTTTTGATAATTCAAAGTCACAGTCTTCAAGTTGGAATTTGTGGGGGAAATATTTACCATTGAAGTAACTCTTATCGTCCGTAATAAGTTTAGTTCATCTTAGGTGTAATCTAATGAAATAACCACCTTAATGTATTACCAAAGAGAAAATACATTAAAAAAAAAAAAAAACTTAAACTTAAAAGTTCCTGCATATTAACCATGAAAGGGAATACACAAAGTAGTTTCTTTTTAATTTATTTTACTTTCACATATATTAATTAATAGTTAAACGTGTGAAAGTGATATATGTACAAATGACAGGTTAAAAGAGTACAATAACACATTTGACCACATTATTTACATAACAATATTAATTTGTGATAATACATAAAATCCTTCCTAAATTTGGCTAGATTTATAACTTGAACATCTATAATCTAATTTATGTTGTGTTTGTAATACCCTTCCAACTTTCCTTTTCTGTATCTGTCACTATCCCATCGAAGGCCCCGGCCCTCGGGACGCTAGACTAGACTGTCAATGTATATAGTAGATGATGTCGAACTAACCGAAGTAAATGATGTCGAACACCCTTCGGTTAGTTCATGTGTTTACTTCTTCAGATTTTGAACCCCTTGTTTAAAATCCTAGCTCCGCCACTGACGACGATTATAAGAAAGTCAACATGATGTCAAGAGGAGGAGACACCAATACAGAGAACTGTTTGCTTGGTGGAAACTTCAACTACTATATCCCCACTATATATGCATTATAAGAAAAAAAACCTAAGCTACAGAACATGACCCGTGGCGGAGCTAGATAGGGCCCAGGGGGTTCATCCTTCATATTTTAAACTCTTAGGGTGTGTTTGGTATGAAGGAAAATGTTTTCCAGGAAAACAAGTTGATTTTTGACTTATTTTCTCATGTTTGGTTGGTGAGTAGAAAATATTTTTCGGAAAAGATTTTTAGTGTTTGATTTATGAATGAAAAATATTTTTGAGAAATATCTTTTATTTTTACTAGAGTAGAAAATAATTTTTGAAATTGAAAATAGTTTTTAAAAACAAACTTAAATTTTTTTTGGGGGGTGGGGGTGGTAGGGGGTGGGTGAAAGGGGGGGGGGGTCGAGGGTAGGGGTGAAAAATTGAATTTTTGAAGTTGAAAATATTTTTGAAAAACAAACTTAAAATATTTTTTGGGGTGGGGGTGGGGGGGGCTGGTAGGGGGTGGGTGGGTGGGGGTCGAGGGTAGGGGTGAAAAATTGAAATTTTGAAGTTGAAAATATTTTTGAAAAACAAACTTAAAATTTTTTTTGGGTGGGGGTGGGTGGGTGGGGGTCAAGGGTAGGGGTGAAAAAATGAAATTTTGAAATTGAAAATATTTTTTTAAAACAAACTCAATTTTATTTTGGGGGTGGGGGGTGACCGGAGAGGGGGGAAGAGAGTTTTGGAAAATGTTTTCCTTAAGTTTAGAAGGGAAGTCATTTTCCTTAAATTTGAGGAAAATGAGTTAATTTGGAAAACATTTTCCAAAACATTTAGCCCAACCAAACATGAGAAAATTGGAAAACATTTTCCTTCATACCAAACACACCCTTAATGCAAAATCTGGCTCCGCCACTCAACATGACATAAATAAGCTGAAATGCAACTTATGAGTTTTCTTGATTTTGCATCTTAGTTTCATTTTCTTTGAACTTATGAGTTACTACCATAGCCAGCTTCACTGGATCTTAGCTAAAGACAAGGCATGAACTGTGACAATGCAACAACCACTTGAGGCATAATGCATACGCACGTAAACTTGACCTCAGCTGATAAATAAATACTTCAACCTTGAGTATGCACATCTAGACATGACCCTAACTCGTCTCCATTGTGTCAGTTGAACACTCCAACGTACAAAATGAGATCATCTAGACACCTCCAAAATCTATGTGACATGTAAGTATTAGGTATCCACGAGACATAGTGGGAACAAATTGGAGTATTTGGTTGCCAGTTGAGACCAAGTTAGGGTGTCTAGATGTGCACTTGTTTACTTGTCAATTGAGGTCATGTTTGAGTGTTTGTTTATATATTATACCAACACTTAACTCACCAAACGATTGAAAAAATAGATTGTCTTTATTATAGTCTATTGAATTGAAATTACAGATAACAAACAGAAATGAAAGTGTAATACAGAGAAGAAGAGAAATGAAGGAATACAGAGAACTCTTAACACTAATTTGGCTTATCAAACCATTTATTTATGTAATAATACCTTCATATAGTTCATGTCTAGCATGAACTTATTCAAGATCTCGCGCATAATTTGCTAAGTTTCCATCCATGTCCTCCCATAGATTCATTTTTGTACATAAAACGCGATTTTTTCCCTTTAGCAGCAGCTGGTTTAGCTTAAACCTGTACTTTTATAAACGCGACAGAGTCATACCTTGTCTTGTCCTTCTCATTATTCATTAGTGAAAAGATCTCAGTTGGTAAGTAGCACTCCCCTATGGCCCTGGAAGAATTTAAACCACTACGAAAGAATGCAGCTTTACAGGAACATTTATTCAAACATGCGCGTTTACAAGTATTCACATCTGTGTTACTAATATCTGCAGTAAACGTGAAATAGTCCACATCTTCAACTTCCAAAAGTCTGTGTTTCTTTAAGTTGTTACAAGTTAGCTTTTTGGCCTCAGAGCAACCAAGATTAGGCAGCCTAACGTTTATCGGTCTGAAATAGGTGGTTGAATTAGAGCTTATGGGACAACTACATTGCCCCATTGTGCAAATGCCATATCTTCCACAGACTGTGGGGTAATTGCACACACCACGAAAGCCTGTCAAGAGATCATCCACCTCTCCCCATCGATTTTTCCACTCGTACACTTTCAAGTGTCCATTGGACTCGAGTTTCATATACTGAGCAGAGGATGCTGGAGTAATAGAAACCAGAACCAACTCGGTTGTACCACTCGAATTTGTGAAGAAAGTTAAGCTTCCATTCAAATACTTAACGTAATTGGATCCTCCACTAGGATCCAATCCACCAATAGTCGCGTCAAAGTATGTTTGGGGAGGATTTGATTCTATGAAAGCAACCAAACCATTATCGATAGCAGAGAGGGAAAACAAGCCTCCTTCAGTCCAATTCGTTGTTGAAACACTTGCTGTTAGTTTCATCCCGGATACTAACTTCTGCCCTGGAACTAAAGCATCTGTCGGGTGATCAAACGATTGCCAAACAGTTGCATTCTTCGAATCAAACAGAACAAGATTCCCTTCATCGGTCAAGCTTAAACCAGCAACAGATTTGCCAGCAGTGTTAGTTGACCAAGCCAAAGTACCATCAGCATTTCTGAGCACCAAGTCTCCTTGTGCTGTAAGCTGCAAAGTTGAATTGATCTTAACCGGATTGTTCCGGTTAGCAGACCAAACAACTTGTGGGAATCCAATTGCGGGAGAAGTAATTTGGGACGCGCTATTAGTTTGCACAATGAAAATGGCAAAGAGGTAAGTATCACAATTGCCATTACAGTAGAAACCACAAGCATATTTTGGACCAAAAGTTCCTCTGAGTAGTATAGCCCTTACTCTTGAGCCATCAGTGAAATCCACTGAATGGGGTGCAGAAACACTGTTGATCCAAGTTGTAGAAAGATTTGCAGTGGGGTAATCGAAACGTTGGCCCGATATCAGATAACAAGAACAACAAAGGAGGATGAAGGCAAAAGGAAAAATCTTGCATAAAGCCATTAAGAACACTGAATATAGATGATTTAAAGTTTAACACAAGGCAAAGTGCCTTTGATGAATTGCACTTTCTAGTGCAAAATGCAGAATCTATATATAGTATGATCAAGACAGCAGCAAGCACCTAGTTTTCACAAATTAGATAACATTGAAATTGACTAGTAAAACTCAAGCCAGCTGGTAGTTTGTTGTATAGAATTCAAGTTGTCTTTGTCAATGCTATAAATGGCATGTAAAAAAGAATATATTGCTACATGATGATCTTTGACTATTATTTTAAAAAGGGAAAAAGTTCAAATATGTCATTGAACTTTCAGAAAAGGCTCATTTATGTCATCCGTTGAAAGTTTGGCTCATTTATGTCATTTCCATTTGAGAAAAGGCTCATCCATGCCAGTATTTGTTTTCAGTTAACAAACAATGGCTAACGGTGAGCCTTTTCTACACAAATGAGCAGAACTTTTAACCGATAGCATAGATAACTCTTTTCTCAAAGTTCGATAGCACATTTAAACCTTCTCTTTTAAAAATGAGCCTAGTTGAAATTTTGGCTTTTGGTATATTAAAATATTCACCGTTTACTTGTCCTACTATACAACATTCTGTAACTTGGACAAGCAATTAACAAGTCAAAGAATCCTACAATAAAAATGGTATTTGACCCATTTATTCGCTCAAACCATTGACCATGAATTCTATGTTCTACTTAGTCTCTCTTCTATTGTATTTTCATAGTAGATCGTTCGATCTGATTTTACTTATGAGAGTAGCACAAGTCCTACAAAACGTGTTTAAAGTCTCTTTTCTATTGTATTTTCATAGTAGATCGTTCGATCTGATTTTACTTATGAGAGTAGCATAAGTTCTACAAAACGTGTATTTTAAACATGACGATTAGTTCCTTGCTTCAAACGCAAGTAGATTGAACATGTTATGTCAATAGTGTTTGAATCATTGGTGTCATTGACTGTGCAAACTCCAAATGAAAATGAGCAACTCCAACCAGCTTTCTAAATGTATCTGTGATGTATGTTACATAATAATATATGTTTTACGATTGAGAGTAGAGAGCTTCATCAAGTCAATATCAATAGAAAGATGTGATGTGTCGTGTCCTTAAATGAACGATGTTTTCTTCAATATCTCATAATATTATTAATTTCATGATAAAGAAACATTGACAGGATACAAGAGATCAGTTGACAAACTTACTTGAATAAAAGCAAAAACTCATCTAAAATACAATGGCAAACCTGTTTTACAAGTAAACTAAAGATCTATAATCGACTCGTACTAAGATCATATTACAACGAGGAGGAGATAGACCTCGAAAAACACTTGAATAAATGTGGATGAAAATTTCATATAGAGATACAAGAACAATGTCAAAAATTTGTCCAACAAAAATAGGCCCCTTGGGGGTTTATGTATGGAAACTGATCAATCTTTTTTACCAACAATAATGATGAATGAAAAGCTTCTTTCTTTCACCAGCAAAGTGATCAAAGGCTCTGTCCAGTGCAGGGTCAAGCCGAAAACCAATCAATCGATGCTGCCTCTTTCGTTCTATTTGGTATTAATTCAAATATGGCAACTCATCCTCTCTTGAAAACATCAGCATTGCCAGCAATCATCTAGCAATCATATCACATCAAACAGCTGTGGGTCAAATCTACACATAATGCAGACTACAAGTTATCTTACATCGACTCATAAGCATCTATCCATAGTCTATCCATATAACAAGCATTGAAGATAGTTGAGTAAGTACATAAAAAGAAACAAAGCAATTAGGATTTGTATCCAATTTTCTCCACCAGCTATTGTGGTATGTCATGTGAGACAAGCAAAGATAGATATAGTTCAGGGAAAATAAAAAATGTTCACTAACTACATCACACATATACTTCAATGAAAAATTACGTAAATATTAGCAATCAGTCTGATCAAAATGGAGGCCTCATTTGTTTTTATTAAGAATTAGATGTCTCAATCTAAATATTAAGATCTGGATACCAAATAATTAAGACTATTTGTTTTCTCAACATCTGAATGTATAGAACTTGTATTTATTCAAAAATTAGTAGATACAGAAATAAAAATAAAAATACCAATTAATCTAATTACTATATCAACAAAATATTTTTAAAAATTATATGACGGTTTTGTGGTGGTGGTGGTGATAGCCAACAGTGGTGGTGGTTATGGGTGCCGATGGGAGATGACGT
Source organism: Solanum verrucosum (assembly GCF_900185275.1). Lineage (NCBI taxonomy): Eukaryota > Viridiplantae > Streptophyta > Magnoliopsida > Solanales > Solanaceae > Solanum > Solanum verrucosum. The sequence continues at coordinate 128,123 of NW_026020395.1, forward strand.
TAGTTGATGGTGTTACTTGTGGGTAGTAGCTAAAGGTGATGGTGGTCGGTAGTAATGGACTAATGGTTAACATTGGGGTATTGGTGGCCGGTAGTAATGGACTAATGGTTAACATTGGGGTATAAGTGGCCGGTAGTAATGGACTAATGGTTAACATTGGGGTATTGGTGGCCGGTAGTAATGGACTAATGGTTAACATTGGGGTATTGGTGGCCGGTAGTAATGGACTAATGGTTAACATTGGGGTATTGGTGGCCGGTAGTAATGGACTAATGGTTAACATTGGGGTATTGGTGGCTGATAGTGATAGTTAATGGTAGGGGTGAATAATAAACAAAAAAAAGAAGGGAAAATGCATAAGTACCCCCAGCCTATGCCCAAAATCCCAGAGACACACCTAACCTTTACTGAGGTCCTATTACCCCCGAACTTATTTTATATATATTTTTCTACCCCTTTTCGGCCTACGTGGCACTTTCTTGTGGGCCCAGTGCGTGTTGACAATTTTTTCAAGAATAGTGCCACGTAGGCTGAAAAGGGGTAGAAAATTAATTAAAAAATAAGTTCGGGGGTAATAGGACCTTAGTAAATGTTAGGTGTGTCTCAGGGATTTTGGGCATAGGCTGGGGGTACTTATGCATTTTCCCAAAAAAAGAATAATATTATATTGAAGTTCATAATAAGCTATGACAATGAAAAGCAATTCCTCCGTCGTATGCAACATACAAAATGCATCAGAGCCTTATAATTAAGAAGCTTACTAGGTTCGCAAATGCAGATAAAGTGATATTAGAACTTCAAGGACCATCATCTTGATCTTCCAATTCTTCAAGAATAACATACTTTGCAGTTGCATTTTGCGTTGAGGATCGTGAAATTTCATCTTCACTTGGATTACCTTTCTGTAATTTGTCATACCTGAGAAGAAGAAGCGGAAAACAATTTTAATACCTAGAAAAAACCATCTAACACTTCAAATCTTTTTATAATTTTCATGACAACCCTATACTATTAGCGATTTGCAAGACCAGTTATTAACAAGTACAGTTTGACTAGATGCTGTCGCTCAAGTGAAATACATCACCGACATGTTTCCTGTAAGACCCTGGCCATGCTATGAAAGAAATATTGAAGAGCTTGTACAAATACTAGATAAGTTGAAAGTAAATGCAAAGCGGCGTCCGAAAATTAAGGATGACATCAACAGTAGGTTGTTAAAGAGAATATTTATCTAATCTCAACAGCAGTTGGGAGACAATAATCACACGATAACTTCCTGCAAAAATATGAGAGCTCAAATACTTACTTGTACCAATTAAACAAACTCACACCAAGCATTATTGTCATGAGACCGACCCCTTTCATCCAGGTAAACTTATCATGGAAGTAAAACACAGCAACCTGAAAATGCCACCGACAAAATGGCCAATTAGTTTCAGAAACTGAAGCAACAACAGATTCCAAAAACCAGAGAAACTTTTCAACTAGTGAAAACTGAATATATATCAGTCTAATTCGATTGAAGATACACAGTGGCTTGAAGTGAAGATATCTAGGAAAATGAAGTCTCTGAGCAATAAAAGCATTTGTAGCAGAAAAATTGCAGTTACATCCGACATAATCACTCATGGGGACATGGGGAAGAAATTTCCAGGCTTTTTAATTAACAATCTTAATGTTCATTAAGAAGAAGCAACTAACAAATTCCATAGAGTAAACTGCTATCAGAGAACTGATGAAATTTGAATAACTAAACCAGTTATGCAGCTACATTACTTGTATGCTCTTTTTTCTTTGATCAGTCAGTTACATTACTTTACTTAAGAAAGAGATATAGATAACTTGGTTCTTAGTTTATACCACGATAGTGACAGCCTCCTTTACGACTCCCGCTATTGTCACTGTTACTGCACTGGTAACAGAGACAAGAATATATTCCGTCAACACCTGGAAAAAAAAGCAGAGAAAGAAAATTATTTGTACTACGTGCATGGAAGGTTTATCTAATTTGTTTATTGCCTTTAGATATTATAGTATTTAGTAGACAACCACTTTCTGCAGACGAAAAAGAGCCAGCAAAGAAATCTGCCACTAGAATGTTGGATAATCAACAATTTGGACTTATTGACGTTGAGTTAGATACATGCATACCATAAAGAAAGCCAAGGTTCCACCAAAAAGCATCAGCAAACAACTTCTAGTTATGTGCCATGAGCTATCGAAGTAACTGCTGCTTCCAAACTCTTGCCATGGATCAAAAATAAGAGACAGCATAGCAGTTGAAAGAGCCATTACTGGAGTAACGTAGCTCATTAGTGTGAGTGGATTTTTTAAACCTGAAAAAACCGAAGCAAGTGCTGTCATATACAACGTATGTACAAGCTACATGGTTAATATTTCAAAGGACATGTTTCACTATATTAAATTCCAACTAGCTACTTTACTTAAAAGTAAACATGACTTTGTCAGAAAGAAACACAAAGGATATACTCCCTCTGTTAAGAATGAAAAAAGTATTTTTAAAATTTGTCTAAAACAAGCCATAGATATTTGTGTGGCTATAAATTACCTTATCAAGGATCAAAATGAGAAGTTTAAAGTTAAATTGATACTAATTATTGAAAAGAGCCATTTTTGGGGGGATTGACTAAAAAGCAGAAAGGGTCACATAAATTAAAACAGGAGTGTTCGGGAATCGTGCAACTCAAAGAATGCCTTATAGATTTGATGAGTAGAAAAATGCTCTTTGTACTCAGAGAGAATACTCACTTTTATCTGGCTTAACATTTTAATAACCCCAATGTACTACTTATTTTTGTTTACAGTTCCCATAAGTGCCGAGAAAAAGACTAAGCACTTCGTGCATTTCTTGGAAAGGTGTGTGGATGGGGCATCAATAGACCACTACATTAGTTTGAACTTTCTCACAAGCTTATGAAATGCTCTTATGGGATTGGGCAAACTGCAGATCAAAACATTTTTTCTGACAGGAAATTTGTTGCTTTCCTCCAAGAATTAAGGCATTGTACATAAGGTTGTAAAAGTCAGAGGAACCTTTAACGAAGTAGTATGGACGCGAGTCTTGGAACCGAAACAACTTGTCTAACTCCTGCGGCAATACGAGACAACCACTTTGTTATCGCGTAAGACACCGGATGTGAGCCTCAATTTCATCCAGCATGTACCAATACGATATCTAACATCATCATTAATCTCCCATTTCCTTGGATTATTGACTCAAGATACTTGAAACTTTCTCTCTTGGTTATGACTTGTGTATCAATCCTCACTTCCACATCTGACACGTGACTCGTGTCACTGAACTTGCTCTCTAAGTACTGTGTCAAATTTTAAGGAGCTTCATGCGCTCAAATTCGACTGAAAGTAATGTGTTTTGCCATGTCATCTTGAGGGGTCATGAGAAAGTTCTGCCAAAAAGAGGTGTCTAACTGATCACTGAATAGTTAAGGTGTATACTTAGGTGTACACTTGGCAGTTGGTGGCAAGTTTAAGAGGCTGTCCATGAATTTCACCTGCAATAAATGTCGCCTACCAGACTATCCAAACAAAAAATTGATTAACTATCAAATTTGGCCAGACTAGGGTTAAAAAAAATGTGACAAAACAAAAATAATAAATAAAATACTTTTTAGGGGAATCCAAAACTAGGTAAAATGAAGAACTGAGTCACCAACATTCAATCATCCACGAACAGTATTAATTAACAGAAATACTCTATGAATAAATTCATTTTCAGAGCTTTGAAAGTTTGCTATAATTTGCTGAAAGTTCTTACCGTAGATTTCTTTCTTTATGACAGTTTTTTGTCAGCGCACACCCGTTGGATGGAGTACAGGAGAATGAACACAAAATAGACGAAGTGAGCACAAGTATGATGATGAAAATACTTAAAAACAAATTCACTTTTAACAATTTCTGTAATCCTACCTGCAGAAGTATCTGAGTCATAGTCCAGCGGAACCCAGACATAACAGCAGCTAGCATAACAAAGATAAACCCCCAAAACTCAAACTCCGTTTCCTTTGCAACTGTATTGTCAATCAATAAAGGTCAGATGTGCTTATTGAACATATATCCGTCTACAGACAACAGAATTAGTCACAACATATTAAAGTTAGCTAGGCACTCAAAAAACTGAAAACAACAAGGTTAAGAAAATGGACAGAGAGAGTTTTGAAGAGAACCACAAACTACTTCGGCATTTTCTAATACATTCATCTGTGCTACGTGAGTTCCGTTTTTCTCGGTTTTCTTTTATCTACATTCAATGTTTATACTATTGATTAATAAGTCATGGCATTTATCTAAAATTACTCTTTTCATCTCCCTTTTTTTTAATAACTATGGTGTCCAGACTAGTTGGCACGCATCTCGGATATTCCACCTACTACCTCTCACCAACACAACTACCAAGTAACTCAACTCTCTAAGGGGAAAATACAAAGAAATCACCAAGTATTTTTGCTTCTACTGCAATTTAAACCTGGGTCTCCAAGGTTTGCACCCACTTTATTGACCACTAGGCCACACCCTTAGGTGCAATTACTCTTTTCATCTCATTTGTTACGATTTTTTCTACTCTTTGCATTAGTGGTTCTAGAAGTGCTCCTTCCAATTGATTTCACCCTTGCAGAATTATAAGAAAAACTGTGAAATGCGAATGGTTTAAAAGTATTTCTTCACACTACCTTGTGGAGCCACTACCCTATCACTATCCTCAACATTTTTAATACTTGTGTTATTGTACCTTTCCTTTCTTGTTCAATATAGTATCCATCTCAACTTTCTCATTCCAGCAAGTATTAGTATAAATGTATATTTTCAGCCACCTTATAGTTGAAAAGAGAATGTGTCATGACAAAAAAGAAAAGTAAAGAGGATAGAAAATCAGATTATTAGGTATGAAATAGCAATTCTAGAAACTCGAGCCCCAAAATATTCCTTTCTAAATTTTAAGAAAGTAAAAACTTACTTATAAAAAGTATGATTTTTAAAGGCACAACCGAGACAATGGAGAAATGTAATTGAAACAAATGGAATTCATATCAAGTCCAGCACATTTCGGTCCCATGACCCCATCCTTGTTATATTTAAACATAAAATGATAGTCATGTATAGATCATGATGGTTAAAACAGGATAGGAAACAACAAGTCTGAAAGACATGTAGACTCAAAGCACTACTTTTACTAGAGTACAAAATGAGAATTATTAATGTCCTTTAAGTCGGATTACCTACGCAAGGACAAGCCACCTAGCATGTGCATAACTGATATTACCCAAAAATAAAATAAAAAATACAAGAAACAACAACAAAAGCGATATGCTAATAAGTGTATAGGATACCTGTTAATAATACCCCAATAGAAATAATCAACATGATCCCTAGCAGCTTCAAACTCGGAGACTCCAACCTTTCAAAAAAAAATCAGAGGTTAAAAACAAGGCAGTAGACCAAATATATTCAAATAAGAACTCATTTCTAAGAGACAGCAAGTGAAATCATCCATGAGAGATGGATGATAAATTTAATCCTTGAAGGGTCAAGTATGCAATGGACGGGAAAAAAGCTTCCTTTCCCCAGTATGTGTACCACTAAAGAGGGACTAATTGAAAATCAAAAGTGATGGTTGTTTCCTGCTTCCTTTAATGTCATGGAGACTGAGCTTTAAAGATGGACTACATAGATTTTTTCTACCTGGACAAGAAAAGGTCCGTCAAAAGATTGAAGAGTCCTTATATGCCAAAATGGCTACTCCCTCCATTACATATATGGCAGAGTTTTTGTTATGCAGAGTTTAAGAGAGAAAGACAGACTTTTGGCACATACCAAAATTACCCTTAGAAATTATTGTCTTATACAAGTCATAACATTTCTATGGCTATAACAGCATAATTGCAGGTAAAATGAAAAATTTACAGCTAAAAAGCGCTTTGAAATAGAGAAATGTGGCATTCTTTTAAAGCAGACTAAAAAAAAGGGAGTGTCAATTAAGACAGATCGAGTAGTTACTATGCACATTGACAAATAATTCAACAGGACATGCATCTACTACATATAGTAAAGACTCAATGAGAAATAGAGCAATGATTAAAAGAAGTACCTGAAAGCAAAAGCGAAGAGTAGGAGAAAGATCGGTGCTGCAGATTTGCACTGCAATGATAAACTTGTGTTTAGGAGTCAAGAATTTATGGAGGAAAATGAAGGAAACTAGAGGATTATTCTTTTTTACGAGTAAAAGTTGAAGATCGTTTCACTCACTCTCCCTTCAAGTCTTTGAAAATTATTGTTATTGGGTTGCAATCTCACAAATTGTTGTTAAAATTTCAGAGTAAGTGCTTCTACAGACCTAAAGGAATGCTGGGTTGTGAGAATCCTTTTTGAGTTTGCCCAGTGACTTAATATTCTTAATAAATCTGTTGACCATATTGATTGGTATATTAAAATTTACAGGGAGAACGAATACAAACCATAGTAGCAAATGTCACTGATATGAAAACAAGGGATGCATTGCTGAGGTTGACATCCATTGCCGTACTGAGAGCTGTGGGAACAACTGTGAAAGGCAAAGGCCATCTGTAGCATTAGTTGTCAGAAAAGTTAATAAAAATTGGCAGGAAACTATTGGAGGCCAATATCTATAAATTCTCTAGACTTCACAAAACAGGTGCAAAAAGGGCATAAGACTAAATGTCTCCAATAAGCGAAGAACAAGTAGTGAAACTTTAAGTAGATGAGACAAATAGAACAATCATTGAAGTTCAGTTGATACAATAATTACCAATATCTCAGGATTGCAACACAAACAGCTGAATGAAATATCTGTTGTTTTGACCAAAAAGTTACGAAAAAGCAGAAAGATTTTGTTCCTATCAGCTTATACATAAAATTATAAGTGAAGGTGTTGAATGGAAATTGAAAAGATTTCATCAGGGAACTAGTCTGAGTTGCCAAAATGCCTTTGCACAGGGAACGAAATCATAGATGACTCATTAATTGCAAATGAGTACTTGAGACAGAATCAGAAATGAGCAGAATAGTGTGCAAGTTCGACTCAGAGAAAGCATACAGCCACGAAATTTGGTCTTTCCTCTGAATATAATGAAGGATATGGGTTTTGACAATAGATGAATTGAGTGGCTAAACTTCTGAAATTCTTCAGCCAGATAGCTATTATAATCAATGATCGCTCAGAAAGTTCAATTGAGCTGGAGTGACCCCCGTCATCTTTTTTTATAGTTGAAGTTTGTGATCATCCCATCTAAAAGATTAAGTTGTTTGAGAGAATACAATTTAAATTACTTAAGTATATCTTCAACACTCCCCCTCACGTGTTAATCGGACCAAGCACATGAAATTTTATTAATAATGGTGGCAGTGAGATTACACTGGTGTTTTTTTAGTTTTTTGATCTTTGATTTCGGCTATCACTGGTGCTTTCTTTGTGCTCCAATTATTGCATTATTTTGTTCTCGTTACTGTTCTTTCTCTTGTTTGTTGTGTATTACTCTCTATTTCACATTATTTTGTTGTTGTTACTTCCATATCTGTAGCTCTTTTTCAAATGCTTGGCAGGCTTTATTTAAGCAAAGGGTCTATCGGAAACAGTTTCTCTATCTCTACGAGGTAGAGGTAAGGTCTTCATACACTCTATCCTCCCAGACCCCACCTGTGGGATGACACTAGGTATGTTGTTGTTGTTGCAAAGGTGGTGGTGAGACTCGAACCAAGGACTTCTAGATGCTCTGTCCACGCTCCAGTTGGCAGGCTTGGGTAAGCCTCACCTCATGCGTTAGCTTTTGAGGTCGAATTAAGTCCAAGTCATTTGCTTATCATGGCATCAAAGCTAGACCATCTCAATTATTGGTTTACCCTATGACCTATGTTATACCCTCCCCCCCCCCCATGTTATATTGTCCACGATCCAAATGTTTCGTAAGGAGCATTGAAAGTCCCACATCGGCTATGGATGGGGTATTAGAACTCTTTTTATATGGCAGTCCGCGGCAATCCTGACTTCATGATCTAGCTTTTGGGGTTGAATTAGGTAAAGTTCCATTTTCTTATCACTTATCTATACTAGTAATAGTAATGAAAAGATAAGTCAGATACCAAAGGTATCAACAGATAAAGATGGATTTCTAGATTTAAAGTAGGACTGATGCTGGAAATGTAGTAATAGTGTCTCATGTTCTATTTATTGATGAGATGTTGATCTTCTAATGGGGACAAAAGGAGCAATTGTGATTTTAGGGGTTGTATTAGTTATCACAGATATGGCTAAGGCTTCCTGATCTTCGGGAATAAAGTGAGGAACATTCAACCTGTTGAAATTGTTTGACCATTTCATTTAAAACTTGTCAGAGAGAGCAAATATGTTTCAACGCACAAAAGCAGCTTTGGGTGCCGTTAATTCATGTAGGCCGCAAAAATTCTTTATTTGTTTATGTGTCCGAGTTCGATTCCCATTGCAGGCATTTTAATAATCGTTTTTCTTATTAAAAATATACGTTTTCAACAAATCTTCTCACGTGGGGGTCGTGGAAACTCTTTTTGATAATTGATGGTGGTGAAACCAGAATCCAGGACCTCGGTTGCTTTAATACCATGTTGAAGTGTGCAATAATCTTATCTAAAAGCTTAAATTGTTAGATAGAATACACGTTTATGCATTTTATTATATATTCAACATGCCCCCTTACTTGAGGCTTGATTCTTTTTTATGAATCAAGCACATGGAAATACATTTTGATAAAGGATAGCAGTAAGACTCGAACCCAAGACACGTTTTTTCTATAATATCATGCTGAAGAATGTAACCATTTCATCTAAATGCTTATAATTAGTATCATTATATGGTCTTGGACAATCCCCACATTATGAGCTAACTTTTTCAGTTGAGTTAGGCACCAAGGTCATTTCTTATCATCCGTATCAAAGTCAGACTCGTCTAAAGGAGGTCATCAGCAAGAGAGGCCTGAAGAAACCAAAGCAGCCTAAAGTCCTACGGAATGTTATAATTGTGCATTGTATGGATAGGGTGGAAGGAGAGGAACTCTAGGTTCATTCTATAAAGCTTAGGTGTTAACCATCTTTATCTTTTTGAGGTGCATGATAGATGTAAGTTAGTCTGACACTTTGTTGGACTTTATTGACTCCTTAGATCATAGATAGGAGCTACTAGTCAATCAACATTGTACGAATCTCAGCACTCATTTCCTGTTGTTTTTACAACTAAAATTTAAAAAGAAAATGTGAGGTTTTGCTAAGTGGCTTGCTAGTTGAAGCCATAAGTGAAAAAGGTGTACTAACTGGGAACATAGAACTATGCAAGGATCATTTTTTTGAGAAAGGTAACAGAACTATGCAAGGATCAGGCAGTTTGTCTTCCCAATAATGAACCTTACAGGCACACTTTACAAGAAAAGAAGTGTGCCTAATAAAGTACCCTTGGGTTACAATCTCCAGCTTATAAATTGTCATACAACTCTCAAATAGTTCAATATTTCTACCTAACCTACTCTGGTCTCTGTTTCTCTTCTGATTTCTTTCCAAAGGAACTGAAGGTCAGAACAGTTCCTTGCATCTAGAGCTATTTATAATCATACAGTAGAAGACAATGAACAGTCTGTTGAAAACCCATAATAACGCATGAAACAAATATAACCTGTATCTCAGTATAGCTTGAAGAAAAAGGATATGACAAATTGACAATCATAGTTACCTCTCAAAAAATAATCTCTCCAAGTCATCTTTACAGTGGGTTGAAATTTTCGGGACCAGAACCAAGTAATGCCTTTGGACAAAATGGCTTGCATTGCAAAGTGGAATGTATTCATCAGTAAAGGAGCAGGGAATCTCCCTAGATGATCCCCTAGAAGAGTTTTATTATACCTAGACCAGATGAATGCATGATAAGAACCAACATGTCCAAAGCTTCAATACGGATGAGAGAAAAAAAATCACTTAGTAAAATCATAAGCTCATGACGAAGTAGACTTACAATGTCAAGAATGTACTGAATATGTACCATACAAGGACTAAGAACAGTGTCTTCAGCACATCAGCTACGGAAACAACATTCTTAAACTTCGTTTGTGATGCATCGTGGTGGTCCAGATGAGTAGATCCTTCCCCGTGCACATTTGAATATGTTTGATTACTTCTAGGACCGTTCTCCACATCAAACGGAACATATCTATCTTTTCCATTTGCAGTAGATGCAACAGCCAAATCACCACCACCCTTCATCCTCGGCTTAAAGTTGTAATTTTGTGTATCTACGTCTACAGATCCATTTCCTATACCGATTTGATTCACCAGAGGCAGTTCAAAGTCAAAGTAGTCAGTGAGTGTACCAGCATTCCCTAGTTCAGCTGAATGGATGGTGTCATTATCATCACACCAGCCCGAGAAAGAAGGCGCCCTACGAAAGTTGTCACTTGCACTCTGTTCAACCTTCTCTATAGTCAATTCACTCTCTAACATCTCCTTTTTCCTCCACAATCAAAACCATCTTCCTCCCATTGACAACCAAGCTTATCCGCCAAGTCGTCTATATAGGCTTTATATTTCCAATTATCTTGACCAGACTAATTGTAGTGAACCCTTTAGAACTTCAAATTGACACTATTATTTCTGATAAACACGCCTAATAAGCAGTTGAAACCAGCACTGAGCTCACGAATCCAATTAACTAGTGACCAAAATAAGTTCAACAATCTGCATTAAAGCAACTAAAAATTTCACTCAAAACTCACAAAATCTCACAAAAAGAAACAGTAAAAATCACAACTTAGAATCCAATCGAATCAAATTTTCAAGAAAAGGGGGAAAAACAAAAGAACCCCATTTCTATAGCAGGTTGAAAAAACCCCAAAAGAAGGTTGAATCAATCAAAAAGAGTAAATGCTATTGAAGAATCAAGAAAGCAACTACTAAAAGCATTGAGAAAAGATAAACCAAAACTGAGATGAGCTTCACTGGTGGGCAAAATAAGTTCAACAATCTGCATTAGAGCAACTTGAAATTTAACTGAAATCCCAAAACAACAAATAAGGAAATCTCCCAAAATCAAACCCCAAAAAAACAATAAAAATCACAACTTTGAATCCTATGAAATCAAATTTTCAACAAAAGATGGAAAACAAAAGAACCCCATTTCTACTACATGTTTATAGATTCGAAAAACCCCCAAAAGAAGGTTGAATCAATCAATAAGAGTAAATGCAATTGAACAATCAAGAAAGCAACAACTAAAAGCATTGATAAAAGATAAAATTAAAACTGACCTGAGCTTGTTTGAGTTAATAGATTCAAATGGTGTAGAAGAGAACAAAGCATAGAAGATCTGATCTACGAATTCCTTTGAGTTTAAAGAAAGAAAAAAAAAGTGTTTGGTTTAAGGGGTTATTCTTGTCGCCTGTCACGGTAAGGTAAAATGGAAGGAAAATCAACTAATGCCGACAGTTTACAATTGGTTGAATTTTTTTATACTTTAATAAGCTGAAAAATGTTTTTAAAAACTCTCTTTATATCAATTTATTTATTTTAGACTTGTCGTGAAATTTAAAAAATATGTATTTTTATTGAGGAGGTGCAAGAGATTGGATATAATAGTTACACAAAGAGGTAGAAACTGATCGAAAAACCACTGGAAAGAGATTATTAGACAGAATACAACGCAACTTCAAATTATCGAGGAGATGATCTTAGATAGGAGGGTGTAGGATAGAAGTTTAGTTGTATTTTTGTAGTGTCTTTTTTGCTTTTAATTTCATCATCACTTAGCTTGTTGTTGATTGTGTTTAGGTTAGTGCATCATTTTATAGCTATTATTATTTCTTTATGAGTTGTTTTGTTTTTTCACCGTCGTTAAAATTTCACAAATGGAATCTGTCTTTTTACATAGCTATTTTGATATGTTGTACTCGAGTAGAGGATTCTTCGGACATAGCTTCTTCACCTTCACGAGGTAAGGATATAATTGGTATACACTATACATTTTACAAACCTCATTTACAAAATTTCATTGAAATCGTTATTAACATTGTTGTTTGATCAGACAACGTTTTAGATAAAGAAAGATGACGTTAAATGGTATCCAATAAATGTGAAGTGGGGATGATACCCTTAACTAGTCGTCAAATAAGGAAATTTGACATTTTTTGGAGATTGACTATCAAAAAAATTGTGACACGTATAATCTCAAATTAAAAGTATATATAACATATCATGATGTATTTTAATCTTGTGATCTTTAATATAATATATAAAAATTAAAATTAAAATTAAAAAATTGTAATAAAAAATATTTTTTAAAAAAATGGACTTACACAAAAAATAAGATAAATAAATTAAAATAAGTATTAGTAAAGTAAGATATGATTGGCAGTGGGATTTATTAATACCAGACTTTTAGGTTGCTAGATCTCTACTTCTTCCACGAGATCTCTAGTTGTGTGACTAAGACGTGCCAACACCTGTTCGTTAGGGTGGCACGGTTCGATATGATATGATATTGAAAATTTTGATTTTTTTGTTTACATAATTATTATATGATATTTAGCAATGAAAATATATAATTAAAAAAATAGTTGAGTGAAATTTTATGGTGTTGTAATCAAATAATAAAGTTTAACCTATATAATAAAGCTTGAAAAAAGTTTAAAATAGTCTCTTATATTTGGGTTATGACTTAAATTTATTCTTCTGTTTTTATATGGAGCACTAATAGTTCCTCATGTTTGCATTATTAGAGCAATTTTGGTCCTCTTTCAAACTTTTGCCTATTTTTTAACAATGATTTTGTCCACAAGTTTTTATATGGAATGTTCCATCGTATTCTTATATATTTAGTAAAAATAATTACTATATGTGAGAGAAGATGAGAAGAAGAACACCTTATTTTTTCAGTAGAAATATTATTACAGCTAAACTAAAAACATATCTTTGATTGTGTGAACTACATCGATTTATTGCTGACATATGACATTGAAAGAAAAGAAAATTTTGTACTTGTACAACGTCATATGTCAACAATAAATTGATACAGTTTGACAAGCAAATGTAGATTCTTAGCTAGCGTTTGGCCATAGATTTCCAAATATTCTTGGCAAATATTATTTGGGTGAAATTTCACCATGTGTTTGGCCATAGTATTTGGGAAACATATTTCACTTTTTTAGAAAAATATGATTTATACCCACAAGTTTTGAAAACTATCAAAACTAACCATAAGTTTGTATTACAAGTCAATTGGATCTTCGTTGCAACAAATAACAAGTAGTGTCCATGACACTGGAGTAATGTGGTAGTTTGGAGTGAGTGCAACAATCATCATTCCATACATAGTGAAGTAGACAAAGCACATGACCTTGTTACCCTGAGCCGATTGCTCATCATTTTCATCAACAACTGTTAGTGAAAACTTACAAGATAACAAAAATACAAGATTACAATTGAAAATAAAAATGAAGAAATAAATCTCTTAAGGCTGAGGCGCGGATATCTCGCTCTCTTTAAGGAGATTCAAGCCCACTGCAGCAAATGTTTTCACCGGTCCAGCAGTAGTCCTTTTTGACTTGTCCCCTCCAGGATACAACAACCTAATCACAAAATATAACTCAACAACTCTGGACAAGAGTTGAGTCCAAAGCTCCACAAAAAGAAACATCTCCCTTCAACTAATAAGAACTTTCTTTTTGACAAACCTTATGCACTCTATATTTTCTTGTTGTATTGTATGTACCAAACCAAATGAAGACCACCACTATTTATACTAGAAAAAGTCTTCCTAACAATGAATAAGAAGATAATTGTGTAGTAAATAGTGAAGATAATGGTCTTAGGAGTTACATAGGTTAGAAGGATAATGGAGGAATTAAGAATGGAATAATGAGAGGGGTAACCAATGTCTCTAACGTGCATTGGCACAACGGCCAACTTTCCAACATTCACATAAACGTTCATCACAAAGGCTAATGCAATAATGCCTTTGGTTATTAATTATCCACTAAGGCACAAATGTTTATCCATTGCAAGCAATGATCCAGTAGATGCTCCAACGAATAGACAAATAAAAATAGTTAATGTGGCCATTCCAAGGTAGAATATAATATAATATTAAAATGTTGACCAACAATCCCTCACTCATTTTCATATTAATTAAGAGAGTCTATCAGCTGAAGGAAGACTACTATGCATAATGAAGGTGTGCTCTGCATTGAACCTCCACTTAGTGAAACAATAACTTTTACTCCAGAGTCGTAGTGGTCTCAGACTTGAACTATAACTGCTTAAGGGAAATAAAATATCACTGCTCACACATAATAATCAAGGTGTTGACATGAGCTTTAAAGCCAGCACGTTATGGCCATGTGCTATCCCGATTTCATGAGTGCATTTGAGAATAAGCCCAATTCTCATAGGAAGCGACCTACTTCCACACATCACATAGGTGAAATCTGTCGAGAGTGCTCCTGTAAGCTTAACACTCCACCCATACGGGCTACAGATATTCATTAAGAGTTTTGTCAACTCAACCTTCACATAACTACATGAAACAATGCACTCACATCATAGGGAGGGAATAAAAAGATAGTGCATTTTTCACAACAAGTCATCATATGATTAGTTTTTCCCTTTGAACCTGGTTATAGGATCTCTAGTCTCCAGGTTGGGTTTTCTCATATATGACTCAAGGATTTATAGGCTTCAATCCCATCCCCCTCGATGTGCTCTAGACCTTTTCTCTTGTTAAGGCCTTAGTAAGAGGATTTGCAAGATTATCACAAGATTTGACATAATCAACATTAATGGTACCATTTGTTAAATATGATCTTACATTACTGTGTTTCCTCCTTATAGGTCTGGATTTACCGTTGTAATAACGGTTTTGAACTCTACCAATCGCAGCGGTGCTATCACAATGAATTAAAATAGGAGGAATTGGTTTTTCAAAATAAGATATTTGAAATAATAAATCTCTTAACCAATTCGCTTCCTCACTAGCTGAAGCTAAAGCAATTAGTTCAGCCTCCATGGTAGAGTTAGCAATAATAGTTTGCTTTTTTGATCTCCAACAAACAGCACCACCACCTAAAGTAAAGACATAACCAGTGGTAGAACAGGAATCACCTGATAAAGTGTTCCAATCTGCATCACAAAAGCCTTCAAGTACAGCAGAATATTTTTTATAGAACAAACCACAATTTTTCGTTCTAATTAAATATCTCATAACTCTTGTTACAGCATGCCAATGTTCATTACCTGGCTTGTTTGTAAACCTGCCAAGTACTCCTACTGCATATGCAATATCAGGCCTAGTGCAATCAGTCACATACCTCAAACTTTCGATTATGCTAGCATATTCCTTTTGATTTATTACATCATTTTCACTTTCAACAGGAAATAAGTGAACACTTGAATCAAAAGAAGTAGCAACATGCTTGCAATCAAGAAAGTTATATTTTTTCAAAAAAAAATTCAACGTAATGTGACTGGTCAAGGAAAATTCCATCACATGTTCTTGTTATTTTTATTTCAAGAATAAAATTTGTCTCACCAAGATCTTTCATATCAAAATGGCTTCTAAAAATATTCTTAACTTCATCAATAACATTCATGTCAGAGCCAAAGATCAATAAATCATCAACATATAGGCAAATAATCACATGTGAATTATTCCAAGACTTATGATATATGCACTTATCACACTCATTTGTTTTAAAACCATTTTCAATCATGCAGGAATCAAATTTTTCATGTCATTGCTTAGGTGCTTGTTTCAAGCCATATAGGGATTTAGTAAGTTTACATACTTTGCTTTCTTGGTCTGCTTCAACAAAAGACTCGGGTTGATCCATATAAATTTCCTCATTTAGGTCTCCATTTAAAAAAAACAGTTTTTACATTCATTTGATGAATTTGCAAATCAAAAATTGCAGTCATAACAATAAAAAGTCTTATGGATGTAATTCTTGTTACCGGTGAAAAAGTATCAAAAAATTCTAGGCCTTCTAGTTGTTTAAAACCTTTTGCAACTAGCCTAGCCTTATATTTATCAATAGATCCATCCGGTTTCAACTTTTTTCTTAAGACCCATTTGCAACCAATAGTTTTACAACCCGATAGTAAATCAACCAACTTCCAAGTTTTATTAGAAATTAGTGATTTCATTTCATCATTTACAGCCTCTTTCCAAAATATAGAATCATGTGAAGATAATGCTTCTTTCAAAGTGAGAGGGTCATCTCCAACATTAAACACATAAAAATCAGGACCAAAATTTTTTTCTACTCTAGTTCTTTTACTTCTTCTTAACTCAAAATCATCAATTTCTTTATTTTTTAAAGTAGAAGTAGAAGAACTAGGTAGTGACAAAATATTTTGTTCAATCCTTTGACCCCTACTATTTTTAGAATCAAAAGGGAATTTATTTTCATGAAAAATAGCATCACCCGATTCTATCACAATAATATCTTCAAGATTAAAAAATCTATAGGCTGTACTATTTGAAGCATAACCAAGAAAAGCACAAGTAGTAACTTTCTTACCCAACTTTGTAATCTTGGGATCCATTAGCCTCACAAAAGCTAGACAACCCCAAACTCTTAGATATCCCAAACTTGGCTTGTAACCTCTCCACAATTCAAAAAATGTCAATTTAGACTTTTTATGAGGCACAGGATTCAACACATACCAAGCAGTTAAAATAGCTTCACCCCAAAAATTTAAAGGTGCATGTGACTCAATAAGCATGACATTAGTCAATTCAATCAAAGTTCTATTTTTCCTTTCCGCTACTCCATTAGATGAAGGAGAGTAAGGAGGAGTAGTTTCATGAATTATTCCCAATGATCTAACAAAAGAATTAAACACATTTGACTCATATTCACGGCCTCTATCACTTCTAATTCTTTTTATTTTTCTTCTAAACTGATTTTCAACCTCATGGAGATATGTTTTGAAATTTTCAAAAGCATCACTTTTATTTTTCATCAAGTAAACATATGTAAACTTAGAAAAATCATCAATGAAAGTGATAAAATATCTATTACCTCCACGAGTTAAAATTCCACCAAGTTCACAAATATCAGTATGAACTAATTCTAACAAATCAGTTTTTCTTTCAACTTGAAAATGAGGCATTTTAGTGATTTTGGCTTTACTACAAGCCTCACATTTTTCAAAATTCTTTTTAACCATTTGGATTAATCCTAAACTACTCATGATTCCAACATAACGGTCATTAATTTGACACAAACGAGCATGCCTAAAATTGGTAGAAGAAAGCATGTAAACAGAAGTAGAAGCTTTATTCATTTCAATATTCAGTTTGAACATCCCATCACATGTATATCCCTTTCCCACAAAAATACCCTTCTTCACTATTACATATTGATTAGACTCAATAATCTGTTTAAAGCCTGCTTTATTAAGAAGAAAACTAGACATCAAATTTTTCCTCATAGAAGGAGTATAAAGTACATCTTTTAAAGTTAACACCCTTCCAAAAGTAAAACACAATTCGACATCTCCCGTTCCAAGCACTTGAGTAGTGTGAGCATCACCAAGCATGATGGTTTTGGGCTCCTCAAAATGATTATATTTCTTAAACCAGTCTTTGTCATAACAGACATGACGGTTTGCACCAGAATCAGCCCACCATCCATCAACATTCTCAACCATGTTTATGTCGGTAATCATCGCCACAAAAGGTTCCTCGGTAACGTTTGCCTGAGGGTTAGGACCACGTTTTCGAAATCTGCAAAATCGAGCAATATGCCCACTCTTGCCACAAACAAAGCATGGTCCCTTGTCTTGAACTTGTTGATTTTGTGCTTGGTTATTTTCACCATTATTTTTCTTGGGAGGTCTACCATTATTTTTCTTGAATTTTTTTCTTCTTAGGCTTCAAAGAAGTATTTTTGTGAGTTTCAAGAGTAGCATTATTTGAAGTAATTAAATTTACCTTCGTTGTGATGTTGTTCTCTTCTGTTTGTAAAAGTGCATCTTGGCCCATTGCCTCTTCTTCCATGCGGATTTTCATTATCAAGGTTTCAAGAGAGGTTTCCTTTTGTTTGTGGCGCATAGTTTTTTGAAATTCCTTCCAAGAAGGTGGAAGTTTATCTACTATGCCACAAACAATAAGGTTATCTCCAATTTTTACCTCCTCGGACCTTAGCTCTCCAACAATCATTATAAAGTCTTGAGCTTGGTCTACCACTGATTTGTTGTCCACCATTTGGAAACGAAAAAATCTACTAGCCGCATATTTTTTCGCTCCAGCCTCTTCGGTATCATACTTACTCTGCAACGCTTTCCAAATTTTCTTTGCACTAGAGTAAGTTCTATCATAATAATCATAAAAATTATCAGATAGACAATTAAGAATATAATACCGACACTTATAGGAATCACCATCGTACTTTTCCACTTTCTCTAGATGAGAAATAGTTTCATCATCATTCATAGAGGTGATGTCTACTTTATTAGGAATCTTCTCAGTTAACACTTAAGAAACATTGAGAAGACTCAAGTAGAAAAGTACTTTACCCTTCAATCTCTTAAAATGGTTACCATTGAACCGAAATGGCTTGTTAAGGTCTCCCATCTTGACATCCGCGGTTTTTTCAATTGTTGCCATGGTGAATCTTCTTAAAATTGTTAGTGAAAACTTACAAGATAACAAAAATACAAGATTACAATTGAAAATAAAAATGAAGAAATAAATCTCTTAAGGCTGAAGCGCGGATATCTCGCTCTCTTTAAGGAGATTCAAGCCCACTGCAGCAAATGTTTTCACCGGTCCAGCAGTAGTCCTTCTTGACTTGTCCCCTCCAGGATACAACAACCTAATCACAAAATATAACTCAACAACTCTGGACAAGAGTTGAGTCCAACGCTCCACAAAAAGAAACATCTCCCTTCAACTAATAAGAACTCTCTTTTTGACAAACCTTATGCACTCTATATTTTCTTGTTGTATTGTATGTACCAAACCAAATGAAGACCACCACTATTTATACTAGAAGAAGTCTTCCTAACAATGAATAAGAAGATAATTGTGTAGTAAATAGTGAAGTTAATGGTCTTAGGAGTTACATAGGTTAGAAGGATAATGGAGGAATTAAGAATGGAATAATGAGAGGGGTAACCAATGTCTCTAACGTGCATTGGCACAACGGCCAACTTTCCAACGTTCACATAAATGTTTATCACAAAGGCTAATGCAATAATGCCTTTGGTTATTAATTATCCACTAAGGCACAAATGTTTATCCATTGCAAGCAATGATCTAGTAGATGCTCCAACGAATAGACAAATAAAAATAGTTAATGTGGCCATTCCAAGGTAGAATATAATATAATATTAAAATGCTGACCAACAACAACCATATCATCACTTTCATATTCACTGAATATTTCATCATTATTTTAATGTTCACGTAAAAAATTATGTAATATAATGCAAACAACTACTATAGATGGTGTTTTTGTAAAAGATAAAAGTTTGGTGTAAAATATCAATTTTTAAAAGATCCCAAATAATGAGATTTAGCCCAAATACTAGAAAAAACTAGTATTTGAAAATTTGAGATATTTGCCAAATAATGACAAATTGTATGGAGAAACACTATGTGCCAAATTTTCCCCCAAATACTACTTGGAAAACCTATGGCCAAACGGGTCCTTAATTTAGTTTCAATTATATTTCTACTGAATAGAATAAATTGTTCTTTTCTCACCTTCTCTTACATGGAGTTATTATTATTTTTAAATATATAAAAAGATGATTGAACATTTCAAACATAAAATTCCTTACAAAAGCAATGTTAAAAATAGGTAAAATTTGGGAGAGGACTAAAAGTGCATCAATATTACAAACATAAAGAATTATTAGTGTTCCATTTGAAAACTCAAGGATATCTTTGAGTTTTTAACTGACTATTTTGAAGAAAAAAAAATCAATAAAGTCCTAAACAAATTCTTTATAAAATTGACCAGAAAAATATGACCCCAGGAAAACTAATAAATGTAATTATATATTAATAAAATATTATTATAGAAGAAAAAGTAGTCATGTGTCAGATAAATTAATAATTTAAATTTATGATATGATAAGTTATATATCTATATTAATTATATTTCTTTATATTAATGGTATTCTTGCCACAACTACTTTGACTCTCAATAAATGAGTCATTTGCACATAGCAGCCGCTCACGAATATTGACATAAAAAAGACAATGACCATTAATTTAATGGTTATAAAAAATTTTGTTCTTTAAAAAAAAGTTAAAAAATTGGTCAAACATTTTTGTGGAACCAAGAAGACTTCAATTATTTTAGAAAAAAATCTTGATTGCTCCTGTAAATGATTTTTTTTTTTTAAAACTATTTTATAAAAATATTTGATAAGTTTGTCTAAAACCGTAAGTTTCTATATCTTGTAACTATATGTTTGATTTGCTTAGGAAATGTTTCAATAATTCTTTTGGCATAACTCTAATTTGCTTGCGTAGAAGGTCAATAAGTTGAATTATTGCAATGATATTTTTATTCTTTTATTCCTTATATAAGTTATCAGTCACTTTTTTTAAAATGAATGAATGGAATATGTTGCCAATAATGATCCTTAATTTTACAGTAAAATTTCCTAAAATAATTTTTATTATATACTTTAAAAGAAGTGGTGGTAAGCAACTGTTTAATTCCATAAACCATAGTGCTTTAAATTTCTTGATACATGAAAAAAAAAAAAAAATGAGTCTAATGATAGAATTGGAAAAAGTATACTTTTAGTCCCTGAATTATCGATAAATTTGATTTCAGACCTTGTAATATCTACTCTAGCATATTTAGTCTGTGATTTAATTAATTGTGTGCTTTTGGTCCTGCATTCTCTCAAATAAACACTTCTAGCTTTTTAAAAGTTTGGCCAAACATTCTATTAATCAATTAGGAAATGGTGTATAATGCTAAGCGACTTCAAAGGTTGTTCTAGGCACCTAAAGCCTTATGGATTGATTGTGGAGATTTAGGTGTGTCACGCCAACCATCTTCCAATTTCTGGATAATCATTCCCGGATAATGCTTGTCGCGGGGGTTAATCATATTTTCATGCATACTTCCTTGGTCGTCTCGAGTTGAGTCAAAAGCTTTGAGTGAAAGGCCCTTTTGACCATCTACTCTTTAATCAGTTGTTGTTGCAAGACGAGATTCTTTGTCTTGCTTGTAGTCCATAGGATTTTACTCTGGAAAAGCTCTTCCTTAGATGAATTATAACTTATACAAAGGATATTCATTGTAAGAAACAGTGCACTGAAAAAACCTATGCAATTCTTGCCAATCATAACAACCAAAAAGGCATATGTTGTGGTGAATTCGTGTTACTACTATAAAGTGATTTCCATAGTTCAATAGAGAAAAGAAAGAATAGCCTGTCAATTTCCTTTGCTTTATTATTAAACCTAAACAAAATTAAACTTTAACTCAATATTGTTCAATATCACTAATCTTCTATCATTAATATATATATATATATATAAATATCTTACTAAAACTCTGATAATTACAAGCAAAGTCTACACTAAAAGTTCCACAAAAAGTGGTACTTAATATTTAACTTCTAGTGAATGATCTCAGTACATGGAACTCTTAACTGTTACTTAGTATTACAACAACAAACCAACAAGTGCTCCAATGTGACATCTGAGATAATCAAAACTAGAAGAAAAAAACAACAACAATAGCTATAAAATGTCAATAAGGAAATACTGAATCAACTCAGCTTCCTGTTGCTGGACTACTAAGATGCCCCATCCGTTCAGCAAGATTTTCTACATTAACTCCGCTATTCCACCAATATCTATGGTTATCCCCTAATCTAATATCACACGCTAATTCGTTAATGCCTTTGTTTTCAACTTCTTGTGGCTCAGTGCAACCAGGCGTCTCTGTTAAGAACTGTTGCCAAAATACATCATTACCCGAGTTTGATACCAATTCAGATGTTTTAGTGGTCTTACCCTCAACCTGATTAACCTGATCAGATGGCTTAAGTTGACATTCTAAATTGACATAAATTGATGAAATGACAGGACTAAAAGGTCCTCCTCCTAACTCGGAGGAGGATGGTGAATGATCGATAGGAGAGTTTCGTTTGCCAGAATCATCAGATGAGGTATCCATTTCCCGTATAACAATTGGGGAAGGTAAAGGTTGTGTATGGTCAAAATCACATATTTGATCTTCTGTTGGATTCATTCGAATACCATACAGAAAACGCTCCCAAAAATTGATTGAAGAATCCAACTTTTTAACCATTTCCAAGTCCAATTTTGGTGCAACTACAGAGTTAGTAGCTGCATTTTCCTCCTCAGTTAAGTAATTCGATACTAACAACCGTCTCTTCTTACTGTTATTATTCGCGCATTGAATAAAATCAGATGAAAATCCAGGTCTTTGTAGTAATTGAGCTAAAAGAGAAATCAATTTCCCCTGTCTATGAGCAACGTTATGTAAACGTTGCTCCATAGACTTAATTCCACTTTCATATTCCATATTAAATTTCTCTTGATTCTCCGCAGATGACTGAAGCATACTGTTTTCTCTCTTCAGCCTCTCAATTTCATCTTCATACTCATGTCTCTCCGAATCCGTCAATGGAGCCACTGATTGCCCTGTTGCAGAGTGGCTATGGATCGGCTTTCGTCTGTAAATATTCTTCAACAAATGCCTCTGCCCTCTTAAAAACTCCTCGTTCGCAAACTCCCATTGTTCAGGATCAACCTTTCTAAACCCCTATAGAACAAAAAAATAAATAAATACCGTCAAATAACAAATCAAAACAGAAAGTTTCATATCTCAACTATCTATATTTCGATAAACATTTGGTGATAATTCAATCGAGATATTTATGAAATGAATGAACGGTTTACTTACATAAGTATTAAGTTGTCTGATAAAACTGGAGAAATTGTTATGCTTAAAGTATTTCGGAAGCAAGTCTCTAGCGAACTCAGGTGGATTCCAAACAACGAAGCTACGTCCGTTATGGTTCCATGAAACAACAGGATCAGTATACGCATCATCAACTAATTCATAAGTCTTCAACAAAAAAGGCGCCGGAGAAGAAGAACTTGATCGTTCATTACAATTATCCATAACTATGCTTACCATGTACACTCGTGCACTATTTTTTTTTTTTTAAGGATTAGATAAAATCTAGTGTGAATTGCGAAGATTATAAATTTGAGTTTGAATGAGAAAGGGGAAGAAAATGATAAAAGAAGATTTAGATGAGAAAAGACAGGGTATGGAAGAAATTGAAAAGGAAATAAGTGTATATAAAAAGGGGAAAGGAGAAATACAGTGTTTCTTCATTATTCAGCTTGACTGAGAGAGGGTAGAAGACTTGACTTTGAATGTGGATTGTTGAACAAGTTGGGGGAGAGTGGAAAATTTTTAGTTTGTGTATTTCCCTTTTTGTCCAAGTATATACTCCTTTCGTACCATTTTATATGTCATCTATTTCTATAAATAGTTGAACCACAATACTTGTCATTTTATAAAATTTATGAATAAACTACTATATTTTGCCTATTATACCCTTGATAGAATTGTTAATTAATCTTGTCATTTATTAGTAATAAAATTGACTTAAGAAAATATTAAATAAGGGTAGAAGGGTAAAGTTACATAATTTTTTAATGCAAGTGCAAAGTAAAAAGGTGATATATGAAGTAGGACGGAGGGAGTATGAAATTATTTTCGTTTTTCGAGATTTAAATTATAAAAATAAAAGAAATTAGTATTTTTTGTATAAATTTTAAATACTTAATCTTAATTTTTTTTTCTTTAAAAAAGAGAATTGTTCTAATTCATTTTGATTTTGAAGATTAGTTAAATTAACCGTCGAGAAGAAAATTATATCACATAAATTAAAACAATTGTGAGAGTGATTTTTACTACCTATGTTTCGAATTATTTGTCTTTCTTTTCTTTTTAGCACGTTCAAGAAGAATGTTTTATTCTTCTTCATATTTTGATATATAATTTTCAATTAATTTTTCACATGATATGTTTAAGTAGTTTTTAATTATAAAGCACTTTTTTACTGTTGAAAGTGTTTGAAAAAGGACAAAAAATACTTTTAAACACACACTTTTATGCCAAAAAAGTGTTAAAATAAATTAAAAGTCAAAAGTTGGATATGATTAACTAATGATTTTTAGTTTTTAACTTATAAGTTACTTAGGGAAAGTTAATTCAAACACCCTCAAGTAACATTTTAATATGTTCTATAGATTTTTAGCTTAAAGTTATACAATTCTAAAAAAAAAAATCAAATTAGAATCAAATAAATAAATCGAAACACAAACAAATTATTATGGCATGGAATATTCAACGGTCTTTTAGTTAATTTTTCTTTTGACTATAATTTGGTTCGCTTTCAGCGTTCCAAGTTTGAAGAGATAATAAAGAGAGAGTAGAATAGTGAAGTCAGAGGTATCATCATTTATGACTTCTTCTATTTTCTTTAATTTTAATTAAAACAGAGGCTGCCATTTTGACTGGCTGTTCTTCTGTTTCCCTTCTAATAATTATTTTTTTATTATTATTATTATTAATAGAGTGCACTACCCCACTTCTCATATATTTTAGAATCGTTTTTTGTTTACATTTCATGGAGATCTGAATTTAATATGTTTATATCTCAATCATTATTTCACAAAGAGATGCCAACCTGTAATCACATGAGAAATGAATATAATTTTTAGGCATAATTCATAAATATGTTGTTTAACTTAGTTTCATCTAATATATATGTTCTTCAATTTTGAATTTGTACAAGTAGACTTTTAAACTTGTCTAGAGTTAAAATAAGTGGATGCACACTCATGAAATATTCACAAAGAAATCAAGTCCAAATCATCATAATTCGAGAAATACATCATTAACAGTCTTAAATCAAGGGAGGAACAAAATTGTACTAGCTATTTATCAATAAAATATTCATGTTTCTTAAAAAAAAAGAAGTAGACACATACGCCTTACGTGATAGTTCACATCATACACGATATTTTACGTGGAGTCCTAGATGTATTAAATGTGTGTGTCTAGTGTCTACTTGTTCAACTTTATACAAATTTAAATGTTACAATTGTATACTCAAAAATGAAGGGCATAAATACTAGATAAGATCAAGTTAAAAAATATATAATACATGAATGTGTTGTTCAACTTGGGTTCAGCTGACATCTATGCCCTCTAATTTTGAGTGTGCACAAGTAGACACTTAAACATGTATAAAATTGAACAAACAAATACATTCCTCTGGTGTAGCGTCCTACATGACATTTTTTTGTCTTAAGTGGCGTCCCTATGTGTATTATGACACGTAGGACAAATGTGCATATTTGTTCAATTTTATACAAATTTAAGTGTCTATTTGTGCATATCCAAATTTAAGTGTCTACTTATGCATATCCAAATTTTAAAAAAATATAAATATTTGGTGAAATCAAGTTAAACAACACATTAATGAGTTTGTAGAAATTACTTGAAAAAGAAATAACACTCTGTATTGTGTGAGCATGGAAAACGCGAAAAATACAAGGACATGAGCTTATATAGAAATGAAAAGAACAAAATAAATCATTTGCATTGCGTAATAAATAAATGAAGCCTTTTTTCGTAACAAAATTTTTAAAAAAAGGAATATTATTTAAAGACTAGCCATATGCAAACTTTTCGATAAGATACTATTTTCGATTTCTAATAAGGTGTTTCATTTTATTAAGAGAAAAAAACAAAGAATTAACATTAGATGATTAGTGTTAATAATTTAATTAAGCATGCATGTTAGTACTTACTACTTAGATTATGAAATTATAGTGTATGTGGCAAACAGGTTAGTGGATATTCACTATAGAATATTAGGACTCTAATTATTCCTCTTAGATGAAAATTCAAAGTTTTCTACATGCTATGTATCCTTAATTTTCTATTTTTTGTGTCTTTTTATTGCATTAGTTAAGCCGACAACATTGTCTTTTAATCTTATCATTTAGTCTACTAACCAAATGAAATCACTTTTAATAATAATTAATATACTCATCCGGTCCCACATTTTATGAGATTATGAGGTGATAAATCGAACTCTCATCAACAAAGTGAAAATTCAGATAGTCATTAAAATCTTCCTTTCAATTTATTTGACATTTTGTAAAATCAAGATAAAATTAATTATTTTTATCTTATTTTATTTATAGTATTAAATATTTTTAAAATAAATTAGATTAATCTTATTATTAAATAAAGTGCAAGTATTGAAGAGAGTTATGGGTCAAATAATAAAATTATTTTTTATTTATGAATTTTTTAAAGAACACATAAATGCTAACTAATATGAGACGAAAGTGAATATTAATTAAAATCTAATGAAATTCTCCATAGAACAAATAGCTGAATTATTTTATGCTGAACAACTTCGTTATCGTAATTAATGACGTAACGTAATTAAAAAATTGGGTCAATGTTATTATTTGATCAACTTTTTGTCATCATGTGATTATTTTTTTCTTGGTCGTTACCCTTCTAATCTAATTTAATTAATAACAGTATTATCTACTCTTTGTTTTTCTTTTTCTTTTTTCTTACAACTTGTTATACTATTTTTAAACAAGCTTCTTGATAATAAGATGACCAGGAATTTATTATTATGGCACTAGACTATGCCACGTGTATGAAGTTGGTCTTCAAGTATATTTTTCACTTGTTACATGACTTATTATATCCCCCTATTATAAGAACCTCAAATAATTTGATTGACACAGTGGATATTACAAGCAGAGTCCTCGTTAATTTATATGATGTAATTTGAATTGAAATTTAAATAAGAATAAATAATTTTTTAAATTGTAATATAACCGTGTCATAATATTTATGTTATAAATTTTTTGTGATTGTGATCTTCACGTTAAAGGTATATTAGGAAACACAAAAGTGTTATCTAGGAATGAGAAAACATAAACTTAATTTCACTATTGACAACAAAGATTTTTTTCATTGTGAATCATTGAAAAAATTATGTTATAAATATTTTTTTTCCTATTCATTTTTCACTAAAAATATATGGTGGAAAATAAATTTTCACTAAAATAGTGAAAGTTTCATAATTTTTTTTTTGTTTAAAAATATTCTTATTTTATCTTTTGTCACCTATTTAATTAAAATAGTGTGAAATTAACCATGGATATTTTTAATGAAAAATAGTGATTTTTTTTATAGCGAGTCTTTTCAAATTTTAAAGTGTATCATTCTTTTTAGAACAAACTTTAGAAAAATGTATCTTAGTAGAATAGAGTAAGCTAGCATTTGACAATAGATTTTGGAAATAATTTTTAAAAAATTATCTTCAAATATGTGTTTGTTCATAAAAATTCAAATATTTTCGAGTTTCCAAAATATTGCTGCAAGTGCCAATAGTATCTAATCTGATTGCCGATATTTGTGGAATGAAAGATCTTTTCCACCAAAAAAGTTTACTTCACACTAAAAAAAAAAAATCTACACGTCATCAATCATCAGTCATCACCATATCCAAATTCCTTTTTTATCTTAAATTTCACCAAAAAAAAAATCTACACGTCATCAATCATCAGTCATCACCATATCCAAATTCCTTTTTTATCTTAAATTTCACCAGCTTAAAGAGCATTTGTATCTATTCAATATTCACATAGCAAGTAGAGAAACACTTTCTGTATTATATTCACTCTGTTTGGAGCAATGGAGAGTCAAATTGTAAGGCGAAGAGTTAACATGATTACTGCGCATTTAACTGCACATGATGATATTTCCGCCTCCGCTACTCATCTCTTTCCTATGGTAATTTCTTTCTGTGTCTGTACTCATAGTAATGTTAGCAGGTGCGGAGTTACAGATTCGATAGAACTAAGTAGCTTTGGCCAAGATTCCCTATTTATGTCTAAAATTTCACTTAATATGTACGAATAGTAGTTTATTAAAAGTAAGGTCAAAGGTGTCTTATTGAAAATTCAGAACTTCTGCATGGTAGGACTTGTCACGAGCTAATTCGAAAATAAAAGTTGTGTTTTAAGTGATAGAACTATTCATTTCCCCTGTTCTTTTAACTATCTCTCTGTCCTTTGATCAATTCAGCACTTAATCTTTTTTAATTTTAGTTTTTGAGTTACGAAAAATGTAAGAACTCTATTGATATGTGTTCATTTGCTTATGTAATATTTGGATTTTCACTTGCTTTAATATCTAGAGCTGTAGCAGTAGCTTGAATTCTGCATTTCCGAGGTATGACAACAGAATGAACTATGCACGACAAAGTTCCAGTTCTCAAGCTTGTTTCATGAGGCCTAATTCAAGTGAACAGGTCTGTGAATTAGTAATAGAATTGTCATTACTTAGTTTCAATGAGTTTGAGATATTCGTTTTGCAGTGTTATCTTTTTTCATTTTCTTGCTTTGGGGCAGGGAAGCTGTACTGAATCCGCCTCGTCTTTCAAGGCTAACGATTATGCCAAAAAGAGTTCTCGCGCCTTTGAAGGACCAATGTTTTCTAGACCTGCAAATAATACTACACAAGATTGCAAACACAATGGAACTGCTGAAGAAGCTCCTAAATTTGCTAGGCCACGTACAAGGACTGACGAAGCACCTCATTTCCAATTGAAAGAAAGAAGAAATGAACTTGAATCTAACGGTAAACATATGCTTAACTTTGATTGGCATTTTTTTGTTGTTGCTGGAATTAATAATGTATTGCAGTAGTGACTTTTGATCGCGTAATTGAGAGGTACATACTCTTCGGAATGTTGAAAAATTCCCTTTTGTTTTTGCTAATACAGGGAGTGAATGGTCTCCTAGGATGGATGTTGCAGAATCTGGAAGCATGTACGTTGTATCTATAGAACTTCCCGGTGTCAATATAAGTGATATAAAGGTAGAAGTCAGTGACAAAAGGTAAATAAAATACAACTATCCTTTAGTCTTTTGTTCCACAATCTGGAGTTGATTTCTAGTATAGGCACTCAACTAATAGCTTTGTCAAGGAAAATTGGAATCAAGAAGGGTGACTTTCGAGATAATAACGTGAGATCAGCATGTGTTATAAAGTTCCATCTTATGCAATGATGAGTTCAATTTGTGTTGGTCTAATAGACGAGTGTTGTGTCCTTGACAGCTTAATAGTTTCTGGAAATCGTTCAACTCAGTGTAAACTGGCATCATACTTGAATGGCTTGGTATCAGCCTATCACAAAAAGGAGATTGTTCAGGGACCATACCGAGTTTTCTGGCCTCTTCCAAGTAATGCTAATAAAGATCGCGTCTCTGCTGAGTTTGTGTAAGTTCTCAATCTTTGTAATCGTTTACCTATATATCATCATGCTTAATGTTTTTAGTCAAGACAAACACTTCATTACATACAAACTTCTGAAATTTCATGTGTAAAATAATGCAGGGACGGACTTTTACAGATTGCAATCCCGAAACTTTGAGAAACATGGCAATCAATCAAGGCAAATATATACGTGTAAAATATATACTCGCAACAGAAGTTACCATACAACTTGAACGATGTATAAGTATTCGCACGCTTTTTAATGGACACTAGTGTAAATCACCATTGATTATGAGCTATACTTGTAATGCTACATTAGTAGCCATATAAGAGTATATACATAAATGTTCATGTCATGAGTGTTCAAGTTATATATATGGGGAAAAAGACCAAATTTATATATGAACTATGTGAAATGATCTAACTTTCTTCGGACTCTCCAAAATGTTGCCATACCCGTGTCAGATTCTCCAAAAAGGCACTACTTTTGGAGTACCCTTCACGTACCTATTGATATTTTTAAAGAGTCCGAGCAACATAGCCTTGTCTTATCTCCAATTTCTCTGTTTTGCACCAGAAACAACCACGTGGACGAATAATACTAAACCTTTACTTGATCAACGCCCGTTTTTCTTTCCCAAGTTTCTCTGCCGTCCCTTCTTGACTACTTAGTAGCATTTTATAAAAGTTCATTTTCAGCCATTAATAGTATAGAGTGAGTCATTTTTTGTCTACTCTTTATGTCATTCTCTTTGTGACTTTTCCATGTTTAAAAGTCAGTCCACTCTAAAACAAGTATAAAACAAGGAAAACTTCAACATAATCTCATCACCAAAAGACACTCTCCAGTCTCCATGAATGCTTCAAATCTATTGTTGATCAGTGCAACAACAGCACTAGCAATTATCTCAGTAGTTTTTGCATTTGACAACGAAAATGTTTTGAAACCACCTCATATACCAGGCTCCCAAAATCTCCTCACAAATTCCGAAATCATTCATTTGAAAGGAGCAGTTGGACCGGAGAGTATTGCTTTCAATCCAAACGGAGAAGGCCCCTATACAGGAGTTGCCGATGGACGAGTTCTCAAGTGGAAAGGATCATATTGGTCTGATTTTGCAGTTACCTCTTCTCATAGGAAGAATTGTACCCTGCCATTTGCTCCTGAATTGGAGCATATATGTGGAAGGCCATTAGGCTTACGATTCGATACCAAAACAGGGGATTTATACATTGCTGATGCCTATTTCGGGGTCCAAGTTGTTGGACCAAAAGGAGGACTAGCTACACCATTAGTCCAAAAATTCGATGGTAAGCCTCTCGTCTTCACAAATGACATTGATATTGATGATCATGACGATGTGATTTACTTCACGGAAACAAGCACAAGATACCAACGCAGGCAATTCTTCGCCTCTCTTTTAAGTGGAGATAAGACAGGCATGCTAATGAAATATGTTAAATCCACACAACAAACCAAAATTTTAATAAGAGGCCTTGCTTTTGCAAATGGTGTAGCTCTGAGCAAAAACAAGTCCTTCGTGCTCGTAGCTGAAACTTCTACCGGTAGAATTTTCAGATATTGGCTAAAAGGTCCTTACAAGGGAAAACATGATACATTTGCTGAGTTACCGGGATTTCCAGACAACATCAGAATGAATTCGAAAGGAGAATTTTGGGTTGCTCTGCATGCTAAGAGATCAGTATTTGCACAATTGAGTGTTTCGGATTTAGAGCTCGGGAAGGCATTGTTGAAGCTCCCGATCACCGCGCAACAACTTGACAACTTGTTAGCCGGAGGGCAGCCACACGCTACCGCAATCAAGCTAAGCGAAGACGGGCAAGTTTTGGAGGTTTTAGAAGATGTTGAAGGCAAGACATTGAGGTCGATTAGTGAAGTTCAAGAGAAACAGGGCAAGTTGTGGTTTGGTTCTGTTTTGATGCCCTTTTTGGGCGTTTATGGATTATAAGTTCTAGTTATATATACCGTTTGGGTATGAAATTTTATTTTACGAGAATATATAGACTACCTAAAGATCGTCCTACGAGTAATTTTAGTTAAATACAAGTCAAAGTTATGTCAATTCCAAGCTTCTAATATGATGATAAATGTTCCTTATTTTCCAATTGGTTGGAACTTCGAAGCCACTTGTATAAACTATAGTATAAATTATGAAAACATATCGTCTAGGTAAAATTCACAAATAACCAAGATTGCTATTTGAAAATAAGTTACGTCAAGACTAATCAACTAATCAAGATTAGTCATTTTTCATACTGGAATAATTTTTATAAGTTTAAATTTTTAAAAATTAAATCCTCATATTTTCTGACAGTGACGGCAATTATCAGATCCAATGACACCGCTTGATAGATTCCTAATGCAATAATTTAGAGAATAAACTATTTTTTATTTACATATAAAAATTTAAAAAATTATAAAAAAACATATAAAATTAATTTATAAAGGACTTTAAAATAAATTGCCTTCATTTTCTGTCTACACTATTTCATTATTATATTAAAATTACATAAACATACAATACGCGATATATTTTACTTATTATTTGGGAACGTGCCTTACTATAATTAACTACACTTCGTAAATATTTGCTCCATTTATTTTTATTTCTCACATTTTAATTTGGCACCTACATTTAAAAATAAAATTGACATTACTATATCTCACACTATTCTTATAAATTAATGTTTAATATTAGGTTTTAGAAACTAATTTGATAATAAGTAATTAATACTAAGAGTAAAACATGAAAAAAATTAATTCTATTTTCTTAATATATAATATAAAAATAAAAATATTTTTTGAAATAATAGATAAGTAAAAATGAACTAGAGAATACTAATGAAAAGTATATTTATGACACAATATCATCACCTACTTTTGTTCTTAAATTTGAGCAAACATGCAATTTTTGTTACTTAATAGTCATTCGTTCATTTTTATTTGTCTATTATTTCAAAAATAGATTTTCACTTTCAGTTTTCAATTTTAACATATCAAGAAAAATAATTATTCATTTTCATATTTTATCATTAGCATTAGTTAATTAATTCCAAAATCTGATACTAAACATCAATTAATAATAAGAATAGCATAACAAACTAGCCATGTCAATAATTATTTTATTAACAATCATATCAAATCCAAATATAATAAATAAACATAAAAAAAAAGTATTAAATGATAAATTTTTGGCACAATAAAAACCGTAAATTTAAATTCCCCTTGTATGTAAATCTCATGATTATGAACAGGTATAAAAAGCAAAATAAACCGCCAATTTAAGTCCGAATATTCAGCAATTAATGAACGTGGTCATTAAAATAATAAAATCTCCCTTTTTCTCATTTTCATTTTTTCTTCTTCTTCTTCTTCTTCTTCTCATCACAATTAAATTAAACAAATGACTCAGTAAATTATTAATTAATTTCATCACAAATCTCACCCTTTAAATCCTCCTTCACCTACATTATACCTTACAACATAACTATCCCATTTTCCCTTTTCTTTTTTTCTTCTCCATACCATGAAAAATCCTCTAATAAATTTTCATAATTGCTTCTTCATAATCAACATTATTTTGTTTATCAATAATGTTGATTTTCTAGTAGAAGCAAAACATAACAAGCTACTACACCCTCCCTTCAAAAAATTGGGTGCAAATTGTGATTTATATGATGGAAAATGGGTTATAGATTATAATTATCCACTTTATAATGCCAAAAATTGTCCATTTTTACTTCAACAATTTGATTGTGTAAAGAATGGTAGACCAGATAAAGCATATCTCAAGTATAGATGGCAACCCACAGATTGTAACTTAACCAGGTAATAAATTGCTTCTATCTTTTTTATCAATGTTTTTCTTATTAACTGTTATGCTTTCTTTCGAAAACGTCTCTTTACCTCTATAAAATAGCAATAAGGTTTATGTACACTATATCTTCTCCATATCGTACTTGATGAAATTTTACTGAATATATTATTATTCTTATTGCTGAAATATAGATAGATATAGAGGTGGGGATTTTTTTGATCGAATTGCATCATTTCGTATGTATCGAAAGTTGATTGATGACAAGTGGCTGATAAAAGTTATTCATACTTAAAATCCAATGCTTATGGTGAGGGTTGAGGCGGGGAAGTTAGAAATTTCGTTAAAAGAGTTTTTAAGTATAAATATGTATATTGTTTTTATATATGTATAGTATAATTTTTTAACAAAAATCAATTGACATTCTTTTATTGTATATGGCTGAGTCACTAGGTGGAGACATAAGTTTCCGAATTTTATGTATAGCTTATTAGTGGACGTTTGATCATGTTTTATTGTGAAATTTGAAAAAATATAATTTTTATTTTCAAAGTTGAAAATGATATTTTGGTAATTGAAATTGTGCTTAATTATGGATATGAATTAGAGTTGTTTTTCACTTTTTTATGAGTGAAAAAAGTGAAAAAATACTTTTTGTTATTTTTTGAACTCTATTTTTCACACTCAAGTTGAATTTCAGATGTTTATAGTTAAATGTGCTTTCCAAAGTTCAACTCTAGAAAAAAGAAGTGAAACAATTTCATAGACAAAGAACTTGTACCTAAGTTTTTACCTTATCGTTAAACGTTCGATTCCCCATGCCCTCATTTTTTTAAAAAAAATTCTCACCATTTCTTCAATCTCCTATCTAATATATTTTTTAAAAAAATAAATAAATATAGAACATATGGAGAAACTTGTCTCATCTATATCGTGCTTCGTAAATATTCGATTATCTAGGTGAACATGTTTTGCTTGATAATTGAATTATTTATTTTCGTGCATTCTGTTTTTTGCCATTTACGTAGTTAGTACTCCTATGTCCGACCTACAAACCAAAAGGTTCCTTTCTACTTATTTGTCTCAAGTCTCAACTTAATATAACATAATTCAAAATTTCAAAGAATTAAACAAAAAAAAATCGTCTTTTAAATTGTTAATTCTTGTGAATTATAGTATTTTTATATAATTTTAAATATATAAATTATTTTTAATTTTTTTTTAAAATTATATGACTAAATGCACAATCAAAATAAAATAAAAAATTCTTAAAATTCAAACAAATCATATAAATTGAAACGAAGCAATTAATTGAGATTCCTTGACGAATTACTAATCTAACAAATGCAGTATTCTCGCCTACGTTGAGTATTAATTGCACCAACTCGTGATCTCGTGAAATCATTTATTATTAGAAATTTAAGTCATTTAATTAAATATATCATTAATATAAATAATTTTATATTATCTTGTGTCATTTCACATGTTATATAACTTGTAACAATTAACAAATTAACTTGTTTTATTTTCAAGTTTCCACTTTTATATTTTCAAAATGTATATTTTTAGGAATTTTTTCATCATCTATTAAAATAACCATAAAAATATATATCTTTTATATATTTAATTAGCCATTATAATTATTTTGAACAAGCGATTAAATGTGTTAAAAGTCCCTTTTAAAAAAAATGGGAAAATAACTTAAATATGCACCAACACATAAACTTTTTGAAAAATGTATAATATATGTACAATTTGTGTTAATATATATATACTGGCTAACCACTATAAATATTTACGACGAATATATAACTTTTCCCTCTTTATTTTGTTATATGTCTTTCCATGAAACATTAGTAAAAATATTTTCTTAAAATATATTTATATTGGCTAACGACTATAAATATTTTCGGCGAGCTGAGTGACCAAATATGTAACTTTTCCATATATATATATGTCTGTCTTTCCATGAAAATATTACCAGTAATTTTTTTTTCTTGAGTTTAATTTTTGTATATACACATAGGTGGGATGGAAATGACTTTATGAGGAGAATTAAAAAGAAGAAGGTATTATTCGTGGGAGATTCATTGAGCTTGAATCAATGGCAATCTTTGGCTTGCATGCTTCATTCTGCCTTTCCAAGTCTTAATTACTCTGTCACCAGAAATGGACCACTCATGTCAACCTTTTCAATACCCGTAAGTGAATTCAGAATTTAAATTTAATGATTTCGTAATAAATATGATTTGTTAAGTGTATACTATTCTTCTTCATTGCTTTCGTTTTCTTCATTTGAGTTTGATGCACTTGAGCGGAGGGTTTATCGAGAACAACCTCTCTACCTCCTTGAGATAGTGATAAGGTTGGCGTAGTGAGATTTTACTGAATATGTTATTGTTAGTATATAGTATTATTATTTGACAAATGATGATAGTTATTAATAAATGGTAAATTAACTAGAAAATAAGTGAGTAAATTATTATAAATTTAACACAATACAGACAATGATGCAAATTTAACATATAATATGTGTAATTAAATGATTTGACACATAATAATTGGATAAATTGTGAAGATTCTCATTTATTTATTTTATATAAAAAAAGAAATTTTCCCATGTATTGGGGGGAGTTGAATTTATGAGAGGAAGGTACATGAAAGGGACTTGACCTTACCTCATAAAGTGCAACGCAAGATAAAAATTGTGAAGATTCAAAAAAATAAATATTATTAATTTATTTGTATTAAGTAATTGAATTAATAATATTGTAACAATTTTTTTTTTTTGTTATTGGGTTATCAATTTGGGAGTACAGATGAATCAAAAAATTTATATTTCAATTAATCAAATGTTAAATATGTACCACAAGGATCAATATCGAAATTTATTGATACTTTAAGGACTAATACTGTAAAATTTCAAGATATACACATATAACTGATTCGTGCTAAAAAAATAGTAGATTCAATTGAGCCTGTTAATTAACTCGCTCTAAATCCGTCACTAACAAATCATTTATCATCCTCTTTTGCGCTTAATTTCTCACATTTGTCTTTTAATATTGTCAATGTCAAATTGATATAGTTATAATAATCTCTCAAATGATGTTTTTTTTTAAATTATTATTATATTGTTGAATTTATGTAGTCAAAGCAAGTGAGATTGAGTTATGTGAGAAATGCATTGCTGGTAGACATAGTGAAGGAGAAATCAAAAAGAGTACTAAAGTTGGACTCAGTTGCAACTTCTTCAAAGCTGTGGACTGGTTATGACATTTTGATATTTGATACTTGGCATTGGTGGCTTCATACTGGAAGAAAACAACCGTAAGTTTTATTTTTATGAAAAAATATTAGAGATTTGATGTCTAAATTGAGAACAACATATTAGTGTGATTTCATAAAACAAGTCTCAAAAAGGTAGAATATACGCAAATCAAAAAATTGATAGAATATCGATAGACAGGGTGGGTCCAAAAATTTGAGAGAAAATCGACTGTCTGACATTTTCTTTTGGAAAAAAAGTCTGAAATATATTCGAACTTTGATCGAAATTGTTGTGACAATACCGAACTTTGGAAAGGACCTTTTACCCCCTACACTATTTAATAGTGTATTTTAAAGGTATATATGTGTCCACGTGGACATCATAAATATTGCATCATTATAAATAGTAATGTGTCCACGTGGACACATATATACCTTTAAAATACACTATTAAATAGTGCAGGAGGTAAAAGGTCCTCCATAAAGTTTGGTATCGTATCAACAATTTCAGCCAAAGTTAGAGTATTTTTTAGCCCCTTTTCCCTTTTTTTTTAAAAAAACTAATAAAAAATTGACGGATGTTTGTAAATTTATTTTCACGCAAAAATTATAATTTTTCAAATAGTTTTTTATTTTTTAAAAAAACCGATGCATTCCCTAGTTTTTTTTTTTTTCATAAACTGACAGAGTTGGTTGTCCTTGGTTTGAAGTTTTAACTGACCCTGTCAAAACTGACGATGCATAATTCATCGATTTAGCAAAACGGACCATATCCGTCGGTTTTAGCTTGACTTTGACCCAATTTTTAACAGTGAACCTTACTTCTACCTTTGTGAGGTAAAGAGGTTGATTTAGAAAAATTAATGTCAGAATTGAGAACGAAAATTATATTAGTTGATTGTGGCCTACTTTGAACCCCTTCATTATTATCGGGATGGAGACTTAGAGAGAATATGATAATCCTCATAATTCATATCAAAATCTATATGATTGACCTCCTTGAGCCGAGGGTCATTCAGAAACAACATCTCTATCTTTACGAGATAATAATGATAAGCTCAGTGTACAATCTAACACTCTACCCTCTCCAGATCCCACTTGATGCAATTTCAATGAATATGTTATTGTTGTTCACCCTAGTTCGTATTCTATACAAATTATATATTCTACTAAACTTGACACTAATTTTGCAGATGGGATTTGATTCGCGATGGAAAAGTCCTACATCAAGATATGGATCGTTTAAAAGCTTATGAAAAAGCCTTGATAACATGGGGTAAATGGATTTCCAACAACATTAATTTCAAGAAAACTAAGGTCTTTTTTCAAGGCATCTCCCCTGATCATCGCAAGTAAGATTTCAGTTAAAATTCGTGTCTAATCAAATAATGTCATATGAATTACAACGTATATACTAATTCATGTATTTTTTTACAGTGGCACCCAATGGGGTAAAAAACCCAACCAAATGCAATGCAAAGGGGAACAAAATCCAGTAAAAAAACTAAGTTATTTAGGAGGTGAAGATGAAGCAGACATATTATTGGGGAAAATTTTGAGCAAAACAAGAAAGCCAATACATATGTTGAAACTCAACAAAATGTCACAATATAGAGTTGATGGTCATCCTTCTATTTATGGAAACCCTAGATATAAAGGCATGGATTGTACACATTGGTGTTTACCTGGTGTACCTGATACTTGGAATCAACTTCTTTATGCCAATCTCATTTAAATTGACAAAAAAAAACATTATTATATCACCAAACATTTGAAAGAAATGACAAAAATCATATTACAAATGTTTGTTACTACTTACTACTATAGCAAGTACTACTCAAATTGGAAATTTTTTATTTTATATCACACACAACTGAATATCACCTAATAAAGGAAATTATTAAATTTACTAGTAGAGTGGTCTGATACTTAATATTCACAATCCATAAACTCGCAAAAAAGGCATCACAACAGAACCAATCCATAACTTTCCATCTTTCTCCTCAATATCACTTATAGACCTCAATGTCTTGCCTTCAACATCTTCTAGAGCTTCCAAAACTGTCCCGTCCTCACTTAACTTGATGGCGGTAGGGTGCAGCTCCCCTTCGTCCATTTGCTGAGGAGTGAAATGTAACATTCCAAATTTCGAATCTGAAATACTTGATACTGATCTTATTGCTTGTAGGGCTACCCAAAATTCCCCTTTAGGGTTTATTCTGATGTTGTCCGGGAACCCGGGCAACTCAACAAATACATCATGTGTTCCTGCTAAGGGACCTTTAAGCCAATACCTTAAAATTCTAAAATTTGTAGTTTCAGTAACTAGTACAAAAGATCTATTTTTACTCAACGCAACACCATTTGCAAAAGCAAGGTCACCTAATAAAACTGTTACTTTTTTAGTTGATTTAACATATTTCATTAGCCTACCAGTCGTATCACCATTCGAAAATGATGTGAGAAATTGCCAACGTTGATACTTGGTGCTTGTATCCGTGAAATAAATCACATCACCATCAATGTCAACATCATTTGTAAAGACTAAAGGCTTACCTTCGAAATTTTGAACTAATGGCGTTGCTAGTCCTCCTTTTGATCCAACAACTTGTAGTCCTAAATACGCGTCAGCAATGTATAAATCCCCTGTTTTTGTATCGAATCGTAAGCCTAATGGCCTTCCACATATATGTTCCATTTCAGGAGCAAATGGTAAGGTACAATTCTTTCGATGAGAAGAAGTAACCGCGAAATCAGCCCAAATTAATCGGTTTTGTGACCCTAATTGCAACTTGAGAATGCGTCCATCGGCTACTCCTATGTATGGACCTTCTCCTTTTGGATCGAACGCAACACTCTCTGGTCCAATAGCTCCGTTAAGATGGATAATTTTCGATTTTGAGAGAACATTTTGAGATTTATCAAAGGCTAAATTTAATGAAACAATTTGTGCAACGATGATCAACAATAATATATTTGAAGCATTCATGGATGAGATTTTTTTTTTTTTTTTTTTTTGTGATGATGTATGTCTAGTTTTTTTTTCTTCTAATTTTATAGGACATATATTTGTGTTTATATGCTTATACGGACAGACATTTAAATGTGGATATCAAAGTCATACACAGAGAGTAGACCCTAGACAATTTAATTATTAATTGTGGTCAGAAGCAAGTGGCCTTATATAAATTAGTTGGTTAGATCGATAGAAAAATGCATGCATGCAAAAGAATAAACAAGTAGGGTTACTTCGTTCAGAGTTAGGTAGGATTACTATTATGCGTTATCTACGATTTAAAGACGAGTATTATAGTTTTTCGGTTTGATTTTTTCAAAGTTCATTAGTATGTAGCTGAATGTCTTTTGAAAACAATCTCTTTATCTCTACGAGGTAGTGATAAGATTTGGTACGTATATTTTACCTTACTCAGATCTCACTTGTGAAATTTTACTGAATATATTGTACCGAATATCAAACTGGATTAGTTTGGCTCGATTTCATTTTTTTCTAATTTGGTTCTTTAGTATGATATTTTTTTTTTAGTGTGAGCTGATTAATGAGTTATTTTTTTAATTTCAAAAGGGCTATTTTTTTAGCTTTTTGTTTTCGAATAAAACTATAAAATATGAGTTCTATAGATCCACTTGTGAGATTTCACTGGATATGTTATTAATGTTATTACGTTATCTTTGTTAGTATGTACAAAATATCAAACGGAATTAGTTTGACTCAATTCATTTTTTTCTAATTCGGTTCTTTGGTATGACTTGATTAATGGAATATTTTTCTGCTCGTAAAATGAATTATTTTTTAAAACTCAAAAGGGCTGTTTTGTATTCTGAACAAACTAGAAAATACGAGTTCTAATAGATTCTATTAAGGAGTATGAGTGTATTTAATTACATAATTTGCCTTTTTAATACATTAATCTTTAATTTTAACCCTTAGCAATCAAACTTATTCTAGCAAGGTATATGTTTTTTTAAAATGTGGTACATGACTTATGGAATATTATGATGCAAGAATATAAATTTATACCTTCCAAAAAAATTATTTAACGTGAGAGGCAAATATTAAAGATCAATGGGCAAAATGCAAATGACCCTTGTACAATTATTATGTTAAAAAGAGTAAGCATTTTAATTGTTTTTTTAATCAATAAATAGAGGTTGTTCCTAAGGCAGGCCAAAGGTAACTATTTTGAACTGTATGACATTATTTATAGGTCGGCCAAAGGTAACTATTTTGAACTGTATTGTCATTATTTAATGGTAGGCCAAGGGGTAGCTATTTTGAACTGTATTGCCATAATTAGTTACTCCATATATAATAAATAAAAGATAATAGTGCGTCAAAAACATATATAAAATATTATTATTTTCGCAAATCTTATATTTGAACAATCAAATGTTTATATTTTTTATCAGGTTGTGGTGCACTGGTGGAAGTGTTTCACCTTTAACCAGAGATTTCGGGTTCGGGCCCTGGGTATGGAGAAAATCATGTTGGGGGTGCCACCCCCGAATAGGTCCCGCAGAGCGCAATCCAAATTTAGTCGGAGTTCCAATGTGGGTTCCGGACACCGGATGGAAAACCAAAAAAAATATTTATATTTTTTATTTAAACTATCACCAACTATATATTTATTAAAATGCCAAATTAACTGATGAGACAATTAGTGTTGTTGTAGTCAATAGTGGATGCATAATTTTCATTAAGGAGATTCGAAAAATAAAAATGTATAGTGCTTGAAATTTGAACTTCGAACCCCAAAGTAAATTTTAAAATGTCTAAACCACTAAATCAACCTCTAATCTTATGTTCAAGAAAGGTTCTAAATCTATATATACACATTAAAAAATTCAAATAATATTTCTATATAGTGTATTTTTTGTCAAGGAAGCTCGGGTGAACCCCTTGCTAAGATCCGCCCCTGACTGCAACAGTGATGATAACCAATACTTTCTCTGTTTCAATTGTTTATCCTATTTTTTTTAGTCTATTTAAAAAAGAATATCTCATTTTCCTTTTAAACATTTTTTCAGTTACAACTATCTACATTAGACATGGTTAAGGGCAGTATGAGATCTACATATATATCTTTAATTTATTAAGAGCATAAGATTCAATTATTTTATTTTTCTTAAACTTCATTTCAAGTTAAAAAAGGACAAACAAATTTGAAGCATTCATAGAGCATACGTGTTTAATTTTCCAGTGATGAGATTTATGTCCAAGTTTTTTTTTGAGCACTGCTAATTGGCAAGACAGAATTTTGGCACGAATTGTCAAGACACGGCTAAATAACGAAAATGTCCCTTTGGCTTCAAAACCACTTGTATTTCCCTTCAAAAAAGAAAACCACTTATATGAGGCTTTTGTTGGCTGTCAAATGTACAAATGGGACTCATACC
This sequence comes from Solanum verrucosum, assembly GCF_900185275.1. Lineage (NCBI taxonomy): Eukaryota > Viridiplantae > Streptophyta > Magnoliopsida > Solanales > Solanaceae > Solanum > Solanum verrucosum. Next base: position 170,052 of record NW_026020395.1, read on the forward strand.
TTAACTATTTCATTTTCTTTCATCTTCTTACTCTTTTCATTCATTTTTAAAAAAAATCCTTCGACTTTCTTTTTTCCTCCTCTACGTTGCTTCAATTGTCAGAGTTATAAAGAATTTTTAAGACTTGTCCAAAATATCTAATATGCATATTTTACGGTATTATTTATTTGAGAGAAAAAATAAAGTGAATGTGGCGAGAAAATTTCGAATAAATTTTTGAATGAAATGGAAGAAATTGAAGGTAATGAAATTACAAATAAAAAAATCGTAAAATTTTGCGTATTAATTTCTTGAACCTTTTATTTTCCTGTACGTATTTTATAGAATGATATATACGAAATATGAGAATTTAGATATTTTGTTTTGTGTTTGTTTATAAAAGATTATACATTAATTTTTTATATATAACTTTTTTCATCATATATTAAAAAAAATTAAAATTAAAAAAATGTTATAAATATTTTTAATTTTTTTTTTATGTTCTATTCAGGTCTTTCTCTTTATAATAATCAAGTTATTTGCATTTACTTCGTATTTTAATTTATATTTTTATTTTAAGAATGTCAAGAATGAATTTTCATGTTCAAAATAACTTATGTCTTTTTAATTGATTATTTTTATTTAAATCAAACATCATCAAGACATAGTATATCACAACTAAATTTTTAACTTTTTGTAAAAAAATAAAATCGTTGAAACAAATTTATTATATTTCTCAGAAATAATTAAATTCTTAGATAATGCATACATTTTTTGAAGGATCCTATATATAATTAGATCAATTTCTTACATTATCAAATATATTCTAATCGACTAAAACCAAATAGAAAAAAAATAAAAAAATTAAAGTGATAAAAAAATCGACTTAATTAATTTGACTTAATTTCAACGTTTGAAAAATCAAATTATCGACCAAAACCAAATAGAAAAAAAAATAAAAAAATTAAAGTGATAAAAAAATCGACTTAATTAATTTAACTTAATTTCAACATTTCAAAAATCAAATTAATTTATTTAATAAAAATTTATCCAAACTAAATCACAGCTAATTCTACTAAAAATAATTAAATTTCAGCATTTGATAAATAAACTAATTAATACGAAAAATAATAAAATTACAAAAAGAAACGGAAAAGAAGAAGAAGATATGGAGTTGGAGAAAAAATATAAAGAAATGGAGCGTTTTAGCTTCTTCTTTTTAGTGGGACCCAATTTCCACTTGGCAAAATATGAAAGGATCTAATACAAGTATAGTCTGGCACGTAATAAGTGTGCCTCACACATAATAAAATTTTTCTTAAAAGTATTAAAAGTGGTTTTACTTTTGAGGGTAATTTAGGTACACGAAATAAATGAATTTATCCAAATGCCTTTAACTTTTCACCAAAATTACGAAAATATCTGATTTTTGTTGCTCATGTCATTTCGTGCCAAAAATCTTTCTTGCCAATTATATTTTCCCTTTTTTTTTTTTCTTTTTATAGGAGCTAATTGTACGCATCAAGTGGATTGACTTTTAATCATATTGGACCTCAAAGTTATATAATATCCTACGTACAATAAATACAGATTTAGTGCTGGACAAGTTAGTAATTGTTGTCAGAAGATAAGCAAGCTGTATTTAATAATTATCTATATATATCAAACTTTTTAATTCTATCAAAAAATTAAATGCATTCATACTGAAGATAAAACAAGTTAGTAAGATTTGAAAAATTTATGTAATATTGATTATTTGAAAATATAGAGCTTTTTCTGGGATTCAATGGGCGAAAGAATATCTATTAATGAAATTGACATATCTTGAGTGGAAGCCTTAGTCTGACTCCTTGAACTGAGGCATTTCTGGGTGTTAAGCATAAATGGAAAGGTTTAGGTTGATTAAATTCCCCTCAATCCCACTTAGAATAGGCTAAAACGACATAGTAGGGTGTATGCGTGAATGAGAAGGCTTAGGTTGACTAAATTTCCCTTAATCTCACTTAGAATAGGCTAAAACGACATAATAAGCTGCATGTATTTGGTACAAAAAAAATATTTATTTCAAAAAATAAGCGCATTTTTTAGATATACTTATTTTCTTGTGTTTGGTAAGCAAGTAAAAAAATAATTATTTTACAAATATTTAATTTGAATACATATGAGACAAAATTATGAAGGATGGGGTCAAGATAGGTGACAGACGTGGGTGGGGATTGGCGTATGGTGTGGTAGGGGGCGGAGCTACTGTATAGGGTAGGGTGGGTAGTTGTGAGGGTGTAAATTAAAGAAGGCAATACGACTTGTTTTTCCTACTTTCATTGAATAAATTATTTTTCTTATTTTCAAGAAGTTGCTTGTTTTTCTAAAAAAAGTATTTTTTTTAAAGTTTTAACCAACCGAACATAAAAAAAAGAAAAACTTTGTTCACATCAAACACACCCTAAATGTAAAATAATCTATATATAATATAAAGCCAAATGTAGGCAAGGATGATGTGGCACCTCTCTACGGCCACCATTGCTATTTATCTTTTTTCTCATTTTTCTCTATTTTTTCTTATTTTTTAATCAAAGAACTAATCATATTCTATCCTATTTATTAAGTTTCATTAAATTTTATAACAACCATATTAATTTATTATGGCACCTCTTTATGGTCTAGAATATTATTTATCTTTAGTCTTCCCTTCTTCTTTTTTTTTTTTTAAAAAAAAATCCTTTCATTATTAATTTGCTTAATTATAAAAGTTATATATATATATATATATATATTATTGTATTGGAAAAGTAAATTACTTAATTTATTATAAATAGATTTTTTTTATTAATGTAGGAACATTAACATCAAAAAAATTAAACTCTCCACATTCTTTTTTTCTATTTGTTTGTCTCACTTCTAATCATGAAATGATAATATTTTTTTTATATTTTTTTAAAGTATTTTTCTCTTTATTTTTTTAATTTATTCACAAGGAGTTATTACCCATGACTTGCCCCTCTTTAATTTTATTCTTAATAATATTCATAACTCCCATAATTTTTATGTCCATAACCTCCAAACTTAAATTTGTAAGTCTATGATGTCTTATGGTATTCCTCTATTTTGCCTATAAGTTCATATTAGTTTCATGAAAATTACATTCAAAATTATCTTTTCTCTTCTTCATCATATTTGTTTGGTTTGTAACAAAATATAAGTACATGAAGGTAAGAAATATTTCATTGCAAATCTTTATTTTTTTCATTTCCTCTATTTTGTATAAATAAATTCATATTTATTTTCATGAAGATCCACATACAAAATTATAATTTCTCTTCTTCATCACATTTGCTTGTGAATTAACTAACCAGTAACAAAAAAGAAGTACATGAAGGTAAGATATATTTTATTCTCAAGTCTTTTTCTTTATTTTTATGTACTTAGACATGCTTTCTTAATATTTTATTTATGTTTGTATTATCATTCATCAAGCAAGTATGATTAAAAAAAAATGCCTCTGTAATTCTTAACAATGTGTTGTCCGTGCAATTGCTCTTTCTAATAGTTAATTTTTCAGATATAATATAGTTTGATTATAATATTTGTTAGATTTCAAGAAATGATTATTATTTAGTATTGTTAGTACTATTTAAAAAAAAAATACAAATATACTACATATAGTTTAAATTTCTTTCTTTCTTGTGATATAATTATTTTTAATTGGCATATGGTATTTTTTTATTCAGTTGGTATAATGAAGAGTTTGACATATGAAGCAAAATATGGTGGCGGATCTACTTGCAAAGGAAGATGGTAGAAGGAAAAAAAATGAAGCATAATTAGAGATTATTTTTGCTATATTTTTTTTTTTTCACTTTGACTTGGATTAGTAACTTAGTTACTTTTGCTTGAATTTTTTAAATTTTGGGTTGTATAAATAATTTAGCTAAATGTATTGTCAACGCTAATCATTTGATCCTTTACTATTCTACTTTTTCTTTGTTATGAAGCAAAATTAATATAATTATCACAATTCAACAACAAAAAAACTATGATGATTAGGAGTTTCATTTTTATTATACTTGCAAAAAAGGTAATTGAAAAATAAAACATTAGTTTCATGATGCCATTTTTTTTTTGCGTATGTCACAATTTGTTTTTGTCATCATCCTTTTTGGTTTGAAATGTATTTATAGTTTTTATGCAGTCACCAATTATTATATTTTCTTTGTTCATTTTTTTGTATTTTGACCCCTTATTTTTATTTATTTATTTTACAAATAAAATCAATGCGTAATTAGTAATACATTTAATGTCTAATAATTAAAATTATACATTTAAATTATTTATAACTCATGTCTCTTCATCTTACTTGTAACTTCTAATATTAAATATTACTCATAACTATTGTATGTTTCATTTTTCATAATTCTTAATAATATTTAATTAATGTTTAAAAAATTATAATAAACAAATGTAATAATAAAGACATAATAAAAATTTCAATTTTATTTTTACGAAATCAGAGTTTGAATAGAAAATTAGTTCTCCTACAAAAGATAGAGGAAGTTAAAACATATAAAATATTTACAACGTAATACAATATATTGTTATTTCAACATATTACCTCTTATTCCATTTACTTCACCACGATGAATATTTTGTTCTACTATATACATATACAAAAAAATACATTATATTTTATATGTTTAAAAAAAAATGAAAAAACGTATGATATTGCAGATGATCAAGAGAAATATTAATATTATTTATATATTCGATACTAACCTAAATATAAATATTACATATTATTATCTTATAAATATTTCATATAACCGCGCGAAGCACGAATACTTTCACTAGTTAAATAAAAACCTGAATTAGTACACAGTATTATTAAAGCATAACTATTAGTCACGCCATCAAAATTTAACAAGCGCAAAACACAAATACTTTAAATTAAAGCATTTTACTAGTAAAAAAAATCGCCAAAATCCTAATATGATTACCAACATTATTATTCGGAACAACAATTCTTTTTCCATTAAATTCATAGAATAAATAATTTTACATATCTTTTCAAAATTTCAATAATGAATTCTACCAATTATTATAGAACAAGTCAATGCTCACATTATTAAAATTTTGAAATATATGTCACGTCTTTCAAAACCCAACAAAAAACTACTTCACATTATATGGGAAATTTTTCAAAAGAGCATTATTTTAGCTTTTAGTGGGACTCCTTTGCAACAGTTTCATTATTTATTAAAAATGTCATTATTTTAGTTTGTTAAGGGATTAGTTATGTATTTATTTTATTTTGATTAATTTGAAAGAATACAAATAATTAATAACAGAACAGAGAAAATCATGAAACAAAAAAAATCAAAAGAGGTAAAAAAGATTTTAAATACAAATCAGTTCCGTTTTGAAAAGAGCATAAATAGCCATATTTCCGTCGAACGTTTTTTTGCTTTCTTCTTAAGAACATAAAAAAAAAATTAAAATAATTTAGTTTGTCTTCCGAATCATTCATCTGATAACTTTCAAAACTTCTTCAAGTTGAATACGACATATTTTTTAAACAGAATTTTTCAAAATTGAGAACTATAAATTTGTCGCATCCAGTGAACAATCGAAAAACAATTAGGTATTTTTTTTGACTTTTTTATTTGTTTGGATGAGATATTCGTATATGTCGAGTACAAGAGTGTTGTTTTTTTCCGATTGAATCAGTGAAATCTTTGTATGCATTGGGATTTATAGTTTTTTTCGAATGTTTTGTATCCAAATTATGATGTATAACGAATGAAATTGTTTTTTTTTTAGTTTAGTAGCTGTTTTTTCTATTTGAATGCATACAATAATTTATATCCCATTAAATTAATGTAACTAATCGATCATGAACTATATGTTGAATACAACAATATATGAATACAAAAATGAGATGAAAATACAAAGTTATAAATACAAAGTGAGATTGAATATAAAGTTGTGAATACAAAAGAAATTAAATACTCTCTTCATTTGAAATACAAAGTGACTTTGAAAGGTAAAGTAGGCACATAAAATACAAAACTTGTTGATATACAATTAGGTTGAATACAAAACAAAAGAGAAATACAAACTTGTTCACATATAAATTGAGATTGAAATACAGAATGAATACCCAATAAAATACAAAATTGTTAGCATACAGTTAGGATGAATACAAATTAAGAAGGAAATACAAACACGTTGGTATACTAATTGAGATTGAAATACGATGCAACCCTTGGGTAATACACAAATCAAATAAGGGAAATTCTCCAAAATTTTGAATATTATTTGGTATACCTCTAGTAATTCTGATTGAATCAGTCATTGTAGACAATCAGATGCTTTCCCCGTAATCTAAAACCCTAAAAGCAGATTTTGATATTATCAAATTTTAAAATGTATTAAATATCAAACAAAACAAACATATATATGAATTTCTAGAATCTACAAAATCTGAAAAATTAAAAGAAAATCACAAAAAAAAAATGAAATTAATAAATATATGATGAATATTTAAACAAAATCACATAAAGATTGGAAAAATTGACTGAAAATCAGTAATGTATAGAATCAGTGATTTAAACATCAAATAAAAAAAATCAAAATTGATAATGGAAATTACCTTGTCAACCGAGAAATCTGCTTGAATTAATAAAGAGAATTTGTTTAACAATAAAGAAAATTTCTTGATGAACAACAATTTAGCACTTTGAAGAAAGATAAACTTGAAACGTGAAAGGTGGGGAAGAAATGTGAAAGTTGGGGAAGAAACGTGAATGGTGATGAAAAAAGGTTAATAGTATTGGTTTAATTTATTTTTTTCACTTTAAACGGTTATTGATATATAATTTGGTCTAATATAGGACTCTTTCCATAAATAAAATTAATTAAAAATACTAAAATCTGAATACATATTATTTTATAAAAATATTGTCATTCTGCCATTTTAAATAAATATTTTAAAGTATTATTATTTTGACTAATTATGTTAGGTATTATGACTTAATTGCTAATATTTAGTTTAAATGTACATACAAACATTTAAACGTGAACCTTAAATCATAGAGAAAGTAGATACTAGACAAGTTAGTAGTTGTCTTCATATGCCAACTGCCAATGTCTGCTATAATGTCCTTTTCTGATTGATATACATAACAACAAGCAAGTGGTATATTTAATAATGACATAATATATACAGACATAATGAGTGCGTCTAGACATCTACAACGACGTAAGCAGAATTTCACGAAAGGTATCCAAATTTTGAATAGTAAACTAGAAAAAGAAATAACTCTACAGGGATTCAATCTTACATCAGTCGTATACTTCTGCAACCAATTGTCACCGATCTACTGTTCACTTCACGTCAAATTTAGCGTCTTTTATTATCTTATAACAAGGAATTGATAAAGTAAGATTTAACGTATATATATAATGTAATTTTTTGATGTAGTTTGTCCAGTTGAACACTCTAACACCACCGTAGTTGTAATGACATAGCCCGCTAGTGATATTGTCCGCTCTGAGCCTAGGTCCGCACGACTTTAAAACGTGTCACTAGTTGGTAAGGTCTGCTTATTTATATATCCAACATCTCTTCTGTGTTTTGTCGATGTGGACGTCTTATCTTAAGATGGGTTTCACATACACCCTTTCTATGGACTCAACGTCTTAAGCTCAGTTGAACTCAGGCCCACATCGACAAGACTGACACGTGAGTGACTCTGATACCATTTGTAACGGCCTAGCCCGCTAGTGATATTATCAGCTATGGGTCTAGGCCCGCACGACTTTAAAACGCGTCACTAGTTGGTAAAACCTACTTATATACCTAGCGTATCTCTTGTGTTTTGCCGATGTGAGACTTCTTATCTTAAGATGGGGCGTCACAGTAACTTCGCCCCACTTCAATTTAATATAAGTATGTTTTACCAATAACTTCGAAAATGTACATCTACATATATACTCATTTAAAAGCGTATATTTTAGAGGATGAAGTGTTAATGAGGTTAACTTAAACCAAGTTAATTAAGATGTTTGAATGTACATTTTTGAAGTTGAATGTTTAATTGTCAATTAAGATCAATCAAGATTTTTCTTGGTAAACATAGTACTATTTGGTATTGTATAAAATTTATATATCAACACTTATAGAACGGCTTTCTACATAATATATTTTTCATTTTGAAAAAAGTTAATTTTCAAGGAGATTTAACACAGTTTTTAGAGAACAAATCTTTATACGTGCATTTAGTTTTAATTTATTGAATTTGTATTAACTTTTAATTAGTGGAGTAGCATATCTATGATATGTCGAATTAAAATAATTTAATATCTTTTTTTAACATTAAGAAATGAAAAAAATATTTTTGAATAGTTTTTGCTATAAAAGTCAAATCATATTTAAATGTTAAATATTATTATAGGTATAAAAAAATCGATCGTTACAAAATTCAAAAAAGTGTCAAAAACAAACAAAATTGTTATTAAGAGGTCTGATTATTGTTTGGTTTTTTACGTATATTTTAGTTTGTGATGGCTAGTTTCTTTTAGGGGATTCAAGATAAGATCTTGATTGATATTACATCCAGATTGTAGTAAGTGTTGTCTTGTTTATATTAAGGAATTCATTTATAAGGTAGCGTGAGTGAATATTAAGAGATCGAGTAGAGGCGAAACTATTGAAGACAAAATGCATTTCATGATATAGAGGAGACAAATTTTGCCATGTGTAAATTATTATTATTTTTAAAAATATATTATATTTAAAAAATAAAGTTATTTGATACTTGTGTTATTGAGACAAAATAAAATTTAGTGAATTTATCGGAATGTACACAAGCTACATCAGAGCTATACAATCATAAAAAACAGAACATGAAAAGTATAATTTATTTTTGTTCCATCAATCACGTCTAAACGAAAAGCAAATTATAAGAAAATTAAATGACATCAAATTTCTTTCATTTCAATAATAATATTATTATCCGCGCTTCACACGATCTTAAATAATAAATTTATATTCTCTAATAATAGTGTCATAAATTTTAAAATTCATTATTAGTTTATAATTTAATAATTAATCATCTTTACACAATTCTTCTAACATTTCTATATAAAATTCTTTAGTAGAAAGAATTTGTTAAAAACATTTTTCACTTCCATTAAAAACTTTTCGACCTAATATGGATAAACCTCTTTGACTTAAAATTTAAAAAATAACTATGACAAGGAGAAAATATTGGTAATATATCTATATATATATATAATAAGCCACAATGCAACTATCATTCTAACTATCTTGTTAGCTTTCAACCAAAAGCTAACAAGATTTTTAGTTACATATTTATTATTTAGTTAAATAATAAATATGTCATTGTATGAGCTATTTATTACTCATTCCTTTTGAATTTGTTAATTTGATTTTGATCTGACACATAGTTTACGAAAGTAAATTAAATTTTGAGAAAAAAATTAACTGATACTTGAAGTTGTCCCAGATTTTCAAAAAGACTCTTTAACTTTGTGCGCGTCCTATTACCCCACAAAACATTCAAAATCACAATAAATACACATTTTTTACACAATATTTCCACTTTGGACAAAAATATCATTCGAATGTGCAATTTCTTAAAAACAAAAAGTCGGACCCATTATTGATGTATTGAAGGATGCTTTGGTAATTTCCTATGATGAATTCGTTTTGTTTGTATCTTTTAAATTTATTTTACTATACTAAATAATTGTATAAAATATTATGAATCACGATAATTAATTACTTAAATATTTAAAAGATATAAAAATATATAAAAGATCTGATTGACTCTTCAAATTTTACTGGCGACACATAAATTGGGACAAATGAAATAATATATATTATTTGAAAATTTCTTAGAAAGTTCTATAAATTACAGTAATTAACAGCTACAAATATTTCAAAGACAAAAAAAATTGATTGAATCTCGAAATTTTATTAGTACCACATAAATTGAGAAAGAAGAAATAACCTTTATTATTTCAAAATTGCGTAAAAGATATTACAAATCATACAACAATAATTAGGAATTTAGAATGTTAAAAGACATATATATTTTTTTTTTTACCATAGTTAACAATAATTAAAAATTTAAACTATTTTAAATTAATATTAAAGTTTGATTAACTCTTTAATTTTATCTTTGTCACATAAATTGAAACAAAAAATGATACATATTGGGCCCGTGCTAGCACGGGCTCCGATGTCTAGTAAAATAATAAGCATGAAACTTAAGATTGTTGACACCCAATTTTGGACCTCCACAATATACATTAATCATCGAGCTTCTTCAATTTAAATGATTTAAAATAATTAGTTTTATAAAATCTCAAAAATAGTTTGCAAGTTATTTTAAATATTTTTTTCACTTTTTATAAAAAAAATTTAATAATATTTATGTTTTAGATAATTTTATATATAATTATTACATTTTATAAATATTCAAAAATCATCTCAAAAAAAAAAGATTTTGTTTTGTTTAAATATTTTATCAAATTAGTTTAGTTTAAGTTACGATTATATTTTTTATTTTATTTTTTGAAATAATTTAGTTTATAATTAAGTTAATTATTTTTATTGTGTTAAGATTAAGAAGCTCGTTAGTTAATTATATTAATTCGTCTTATTTGAGTTTTAGCCAATTTTTTCTTATTTAAATTCAAAATGGCTATTTTCTTAATCTCAATCGGCTATAATTGAAATTCATTATAACGAACCCAGTCCAACGAACTCCAGCTCGCACGCGTCCCTCTCTACTTATCCTCTCGTACAAGCAATGTACTCGAATCAGCTAGGTGTTGCAATCTCATGTGTTCTTCGTATTTGCTTGAAATCGTGCAGCTCCTATCAATTTTCCGTTGCCCTCCAACGTTCTCCTTAAGAAGAATTCAAATTTTGAATTCAAAATGGTTCCGATTTCCCCTCTTTTCAATCCTAATTCCCATCTATATAAACCTCCTCTCTATTCATTGTTGGGGGTTGGGGGAAAAAAGTTAAGTTTATCTTGAACAATCAACCTTTACACTTAAGAAATTCTAATACAATTTTCTAGTTCTAAGCTCTAAATAGGGTCTCTATTTGAAGCCGTTTCGAATATTCTAATCTATTGCTCAAGTTTTGAAGTCGTATTTAGTGTAGAATCGTTGCTCCCCTGTTCGATCCGTCCCTGTTTCGCTGCCCGAAAAAAGGTATCACCTTCTTCTTCATAATGTTCTTTCCACCTCTGCTTCTATCTCGAAATGACTCTTTAATGTTTGAAAAGTTTTTACTTTGTGTTTGTTTGCTGTTAGTTGCTATTTAGTTTAGGATATTTCGATATGATGTATATATTCTTAGTTGTTTCCTTGAGTCGACATAATATCAAGCTAAGGCTTTGGTTATTCGCTGTTGTCTCTATGATATTTTATTTGAAGTTCTGTTTTGTTGATTTCCCTTATTGAGCTTGCTTCTTGAGTGTCGTTGAATCTGTTTTATTCCGTAATACTCGACACCATATCTTTCATTCTTTCACCTCAAGTTGAACAAATGAACTAAGATGTCAATATTCTGAGTTCGTGTGTTGTATTTGTTGTTGTTTCAAGTTCATATATCGCATCTGTGACTGTTCGTTTTAATTATTTACTTGGTTGTTTTGTTGAGTCATTATTGAAGTGTAAGCTTTATTTTCCATTCTCCAAAATCAGCATATTAGTTGTCTATTGTTAGAATCCATGTTAAAGTCTATTTGCTTAAACTTGATCCAAGAATGGGGGTTAATAATAGATTTCTAAGTTCTGTCGCCTCACCCTTTTACTGTTCCGAGCTTGTTTCATCTTAGCAATGGTTAGTTGCGTATGCTGTGATTTCTAATCTTGATTCTGTTTAGGTGTAGGAACCTTAAAATCAATCAATATAGTATGCTTGTGTCACAGTGTGTAATTGTGTTACTGGTAGCTTATTAAATTTTCCTAATAGTATATCTTTATGTTTATTTCTGTAGCTTTGGTGGGTATTGTATATTTGAATCTAATATGCATGAGTTTTAAATTATTTCTTAGTGTTAAGCTCTTGTTCACTTGTATAAAATGTGAGAGTCCAAGTTTTGATGTTATTTGTAAAAGTTTTTCTCCTCTAAATTAGTAAATGCTTGTCCTCTCTGTTAAGTTGAGCTCGTGGGTTGCTTTTGTCAACCATGAAAAGGAATTGATCCTTATCAAGTTTATATTTATGGGGAGTGATGTAGTAATATTTGTTTTCTAGTGCAAAGTTTGAATTTTTGTTTGGTTGATTATATTAGTCTAATTTTACTTTATTGTGAAGAAGGAAGATTACATGTTAGTAATTTCTTTTACCAATTTGAGGTCAACAGTAATCTAGTTGAGTCGTTTGTTTGGCATGTCATTGTTTCTTTTTCTTTCTTGGAGTTATTATCCCGAAAGTGTCTTATTGCCCCATTTATCATGAGTATTACTTATGTATTTTATTTGTTTTGCCGCATGTGATATATGTCCGAGTTCATTATGAACTCCTATCGCCTTCCCCTTGCATTTCGGGAGAGCCATAAAGGCATAAATTACGCCTTCATCGAGTCTGCCAATCCTCAAAAATTGACGAACAAGAATTGGAGCTGATACAGATTTGTGTACACTAGGCGTAGTATACGAAATGAGAAAAGGGGAGAAAAGGCCCATTCTTTATTTTAAAAGTTGTATTTTGTTACTTTGGGCCTGAACCCTTGTCATTTTAATTGTTATTACGTGTTAGTTTAGGAGAGGTGGGAACATTGGGCCTAAGGCCCAAAAGAAAAATATTTTCTTTATGTTAGACTAAGACAGATGCAGGTGGTATGAATGGGCCAAAGACTCAAAACGAGATTAAGCCCAAGTACTGGCCCAGGCGGACAGAAAACCATTCTTGGGCCCAAAACACTCTCTCTCTCTCTCTTTCTCTCTTTATTTTATCTGTTTCGTATTTGTTTAATTGTTTATTTGCTAGTCGATTTTAAAGTTGTCCTAATTCGATTTCCCCAAAAAAGATAGTCGTTTCTAGATTTTCTAAAGACTAAATAATCATTATTTTACTACTTAAGTTACTTTGAAAAAATATTTTATTTAAGAATCCCTTATACTATATCTCCCTTCCCCTTAAAAAATAATAATAAATAATTCAAGTCTTAAGTTGTTTATTTCCTAAACTTGTGAAGCATGCTTTTATTTTGAAATCAATTAGCCAAATAGTTAATTACTGGATAATCGCATGTTAAGCGGATGTTCTAGATGCTTTAAAACTCTTCCTAGAACGTTAATATGAACCCCGAACCCCTTTAGTATTTTCATTAGATTTTCTGTTTTTAATCTTTTGAAAAAGTAGTTTTCTTAATTTTTCTTTAAAAATTAGGTGGCGACTCTTAAAATCAGTCTAAGTTTATTTTTAAATCAAACAAAGATGTCGTAAGTTTTTTTTTCCTTCCTCCAAAATTTACTTATTTCTTAATGTAAGTTGTTTATAATTTTATTTATAAGTAGAAAAAAATGAAATGAAACAAAGGAAAGATAAAATAAATTTATAGTCTTCATGAGATCAAATTTCCTAGTATCTTTTTATTTTTCTGGCACTTGTCTTTTTCTTTCATTTATTTTCTATAGTATATAATTATTCAAATTTCTAGTTATATTCAATTTTCTATTCAACTTCAATATTTTAATATTTAAGATATTATTTGAACAAAAAAGAAGAGAGAAAATATAAAACTTGCAATATCATTAATGGCAAACAATAAAATCATAAAAGTAATAGTTACATTTCATGAATTCAATGCTAATTATTATTATTTTGACCGTGCATGTAACACCCCGTATGCTAGAAGGACCAAAATGCAGATTTTCAGAAGTTGTAGGTGCCACCAACGGACTGTAGGTGGGGTTCGTGGTTGGCCACCTGCAACTCCCTCCCCAGAACCCTAGAAAAATTTAGCTAAGTCCAGAACCACCCCAGGACCTACGGACCGTAGGTGGGACCACGGTCCATAGTCCAAACCTCCCAGAACCCATCCTCTGAAGCCGAACGACGGCTGACCAGGACGGACCGTAGGTCCATTCACAGTTCGTCGATCAGGCCCGTCGTTAGCCCCGAAAGTTTTAAGTCAGGGATCGTTTGGTCTTTTTCCCTATGCATTTGGCACCTAAACTACGTCGTTTTGGTCAGTTTAAGCCTAGTAACTAAATCAGAACTTACCCTAGTCAATTTATTCTCCCAAAATCTATCAAACCAGAGCAAAAGAAGAAGAAAACACTCGACCAAAACCATTGCAAGAACACAACAAGTTCCCTTCAGTTCCAACCCCGAAATCGAAAGATTTCTCCATGAAATTCATTACCAGGTATGTGGGATTTCACTAGTGGGTTCCTTTCATCCACTAGGTCCTTAGAATTCAGTCAGATTCTTGATTCCCTTCATATTATCTAGACCTACGGTTTCTTGAACTTTAAAATATTGTTGTGATTTAGCTGTTAGAATATCCCTAATCAAATTTTCATGTTGTCGTAATACTGTTGCTTAGTTCCTTGCATGAAATTCAGAACCCTAGTTGTGTAGATTCGTCTAGTTCATGAATTACACTAGTTAGGACAGATAAACAGATATACATACCTTAGTTTTCAAATGTTTCACTACCAGTATTTAATGTTGCATATTCAGTTAGCATGTCAGAATATTGAGCTATTCAGTATATTTCAGTTATGTTGTATTGTACATATTTCCAGTTGGGAGTAGGCTTAACACCGAGTTGGACTAGGGCCAGTCACCCTCATAGTCCTAAAACTACGTTCCCCCGTAGGTTTGTAAGTCCCCTCTGTAGACATCAATTTTAGCGATCACGCTAGCATGCCTCTATACCCTTGACAAGGTATATTGCGTCCTCTCGATAGGGTATATACATCGGACTCCACGTTTAGCTCACATGGTTTATGTCGATTAATTGTAGCTCCCACAGTCAGATTCTAGTGCATTGACCAAGTTCCCAGTTATATTTCAGTATTCAGCTTTAGCATGTTATGTACTTGGTCATTGCATTCAGTTAGTTCATATTCAGTATATCTCAGTATCTTTATCATGTTCAGATTATATCATTGCTCAGTATGCTTTGTTCAGTTATATGTTTGTTCAGTTTTATTCTATTCTGAATGCTCAGTACCTTTCAAGTACTGACACATACTCTGCGCTACATCTTTTCGTGATGTAGGTTCATGTCCTCAGCATTCAGATCACGTGTAGATCGGTTCCCAATCCGTATTCAGCACCATCATTGATGAGTTCTCATTCTTCGAGGAAGATAGACATGTTCTTTTACATTAAGTCTTTCATTTTTAGTTTTAGTTTTGCTAGAGTTAGCTGGGGGTATGTCCCAGCATCTCTAGTTAGTTAGAGGCTTATTTCAGAGATAGACAGATTCAACTTTAATATTTTGAGTTATAGTCCAGTGTTATTAACTCTTATCCAGTATTTATATTCAGACTAGTATTGGGTATTCCCCACTATTTCAGTTTATCTCATGTTTTAAGCTTCCTCACAATATCTCTTATTTCAGTAAATGTTTGTATGCTTATGATATGCTAGTTTAGGGTTAGCTTGGGGTCACTCATGATCCTAGGTCCCGTGTTTACGTCAAGGGGTAGCCTCGGGGTGTAACAGTGCCAAATAAGTGTAATCTGTATTGGAATATTAAGAGAAAAATACATAAATATTAAATCATTATAGAAAAATAAATAAAATGAAAAAAGCTTTTGATTTTGAATGGAAAATAATCATTAATCATATTACAACAATAATATATCTAGTCAAAGAAGGGTTAAACGTATATATAACCTTAAAAGCATGAACTCCCTAACTTGAATGTTAAATTACTATAATACCCCCATCTTAAAAGAACCAATTTAGTATATACTCTATATTTTATTTTATATTATATTATATTTAATTATTTATTTGTTCTATTTTATACTAAAAGCTTAAACCTTTTCACATAGATGGATAGTGACTTCTTCGAAGGGTAGTGATTTTTTTAAAAAAGTTGTCACTTTGTTGATGAGTTATGACATTTCCGAATGGTTGTAATTTTTTGTTTGAAGGGTTGTGACTTATCTGATAAGGCATGGTAAGCACCTTTTCATAGTTCATACCATCATTTGTTGTCTATAAATAGAGGGGTTTCCTCACATTTTTAATCTATGAATTTTGTAAGATTTATATTCTTCTTCTTCTTCTTAAAACAAGGTAGATTGTGAGAATTGTTCAATTATGCAATTACACTATTTTTGTGGGTAAATTAGACATATTAAAAAAATTAATGCAACAAGAAGAATTGAATAACTCAACTTCAAACGAGAAGACTATCTAGATAATCAGTATGTACTCATTTTCATTGCTATAAATATACTTTTGCAGCAAATTATACTTGACAAGAAGTTCAATGATTTTATTTTGCAGAAAGTACAAGTTGGTGTTCAAGTTGTGAAAAACCTCAATCTATTGGAGAAAAATGATTTGATCGAAAACTTGTTTGAAGAGTCCAAATTAGATTTAATAAGTACTCCTCCGTTTCCAATTTATTTGTTGTACTTTTATATTCAGTTTAATATAGAATGTTAATTTGGGGGCGGGGGGATGTTTACGACAACAAAGTTAAAAGACATTCTTATATATTCTATATATCCTTAAATTAAAAGTCTTTTGTATTTTTAAAATTTGATATCAAATTAAAATTAGACAAATCTATATCTATCTTATTATCTATTTATATCTATACTACCTTAAAAATATAAACTACCTAACTTAAGTGTTAATTTATCATAACATGGGTATACCCTAGGGAGTCGTTTGTTACAAAGATTAATAACACAGAGATTAGTAATGCAGGGATTAGTAATGCAAAGACTAATAGTGCATTGATTAGTAATGCAAGGTTTATTTTTATCAAGTATTTGGTTCATTGTTTCCACCTCATCTTGTGTTTTGATTAAAACTTTATAAAAAACTTATTTTCAATTATACCCTTGAATTATTATGTAATTGGGTCAAGGTAGATAATTGCCATACAATTTTTTTTTATGGTCTTCTAACTAGCTGTGAGAAGAACAATTTTGTTGTCATGTTTGCTACTTTTTCACTTGAATTATTTGAAGATAAATAGTTATCATCTTAATAAAATTATCACTCACAAAAATGTCATTTTTCAGTTTAAAAAAGATAAACCATCTACTTTTAAAATCAAAAAGACGGTCAACAATGATAAAGTTGAATAAACCATCTACATTTACACATAAAAATTGCAAGTTGTAGTTTTAGTATGTATGTAATTTTTTAAATTATTCAATATACAAATAATATATATATATATTCAATTAAGATAAAAAAAAACGTCATATACAAATAAACAACTCACATTTCAAATTTGTATTGGATTTATTTAGTAACAAACAACTCTCTCTAAATAATTTTTAAGCTAATTTATTTAAATAAATTTTCTAGTACAAATATAAATCATAAAATCAACAAAATAATTAAAATGATTTGAAGGATATTTATATTTGTATCCTTTCAAGCATAAGTGTGTATATGAGAATATCCTTTCACAACACAACAACATATCATAATCATAGACACTTTACTCTCAAAGTGTTCTTAAGCATATACATAGATTTCATAAAACATGCATGAATCTCATACTTTACCTCCTTGAGGTTTCTAAGCTTTCCTTTAATCATCACATCTAGAATTCTACATTAGACATGGATATCATCATAACTCAAGTGATTCTATCACTTCATACATTCAAACATTCATGAGGTAGATTAGGTGAGTAAGGTTCTTCTACAACAACTCTATCTAATAGTCTACCATTGTCATATAAGCTTCACTCTTAAAGCCTTAACATACATAATTCAACACCTTAGTTTTACTCTCAAATCCTTAATTCTTATGTTCACCATACACACCTAGATCACAAGGCATTCTAATCACATGCTTCATTCTTAAGTGATTCTAATCATATATCATCATAAAGGTTCAATCTCAAGCCTTACTAGTCATGATCCATCACATATACCTTATTCTAATTCAATTCATGTCCACATGCTTTTATTCTTGAACAATTACTACACATATCATCAATTCTAGAAGATCATAGAATTGTAAGTGTTACTTAGTGACGTAAGTTGTTTATAATTTTATTTCTATACGTAGAAAAAGAAATGAAATGTAACAAAAAAAGATCAAATAAATGTATAGTCATTGATGAGATCAATTTCCTAGTATCTTTTTATTTTTTGGCACTTGCCCTATTCTTTTCATTTACTTTCTTTAGCATATAATTATTTAATTTTCTATTTAACTTCTAAATTTCAATATTTAAGATATTATTTGAAGAAAGAAGAAGAGAAAAGATATAACACTTGCAATAGCATTGATGACACACAATAAAATCATAAAAGTAATAGCACAAAATTATTTTGTTATATTCATGAATTCAATATTAATTATTATTATTATTATTATTATTATTATTATTCTTTTGACCATCACAAAATAAGTGTTGTCTATATAGGAATATTGAAAAAGACCATTAATTATATTATATCAGTAACATATCTAGTCAAAGGTCAAAAGAAGAGTTAAATATATATATATATATATATATATATATATATATTCAGTCAACAAAAAGAGTGTAAATGTACGCAATCATTAATCATATTACAACAATAACATATCTATTATCTAGTCAAAGAAGGATTAAATGTATATATATATATATATATATATATATATATCTAGTCAAAGAAAGGAGCGTAAAATGTATGCAAAGTTAGACTATATATATCCCATTAGAGATAGAAGTGTAGAATGTACACACACAGGGTACTATGTGTGAAGTTAGAGACTCACACGTAGTAGTCTTCAAAAAAAAAAGAGTAAAACTTCCCCCCTTCTTCCTCAAAATTCATTTTCTAGGCTTCATTGTTTGTACAAGAAAAAAGCCTTAATATTGCCAATTCACTTTTTCTGGACTCCACTCCATTTCCCCCCTGATTATAGGTAAATCTTTAACTAATCTATTCATATATTTTTTTATTATTATTTTGAGGTATGAGGGAAATATATATATATATATATATATATATATTGAGACATTGAATGTTTGCTTGTACATACATAACATTTACTCAATTTTGTTTAGAAGTTTGCCCCTTTTGTTCTTCTCAATCTGATTTGCATGCTATTGCTTTTCTGTAAACTATTTTGGTGAATCGTAACATCAATTTTAAGTTCTTTTTTAGTCCATTTAGGAACACCCTAAGAAACAATGACCTGACTAGTTTGTGACCGTAGACGATTGTTTTGCAAATTCTTGATGATACACCTATATAGAACCTGTTTGCGGTATAGAATCATTTTCTCAATTCCTCTAAAGAGTTAAAATCTAAATTGCTTATTCTAGATTACGGCTGAAGACTTGAAGAGTCCAAAAAAATGTCCTATAACTAAAACACTCATAAAAGGTACTTAAAATTTACTTTACCATATTTTAAAAATAATATCATTATTTTTCCTTATCGATCAGTGCTATGCTATAGTTACATAGGTTCCTAAGGGTCTTCAAGTTTTAGTACTAGAAAAACTATTGATTTGATGTTTTAAATCTAGCAAATAAAACAACTTCTTATGTTTATTTATTTTATTACTTAAAATGAATAGATTTTAGTAGTAACAAATTGGAACTACTTGAAAATATTCGTTGTTTTTTTTCGTGGGTTGAGCTCTATTAAACAAAGGAAAATTCGAAACAAAACACAGGGTCCGAGAAAAGACCGGACTCTAAGAGGAGTGATGTAGACAACCTATTTTATGAAGCAATTTGGGGTTTGTCAAATTTTGTGGTCAATTACGTTATTTTGATCCTCAATTGTTTCGTGAGTATGATTTGAATTGTGTTTTCTTACATGATTTGTTATAATGATTTGTTTCACTTAATTTTTTTTAATAGCGACATCACTTACTAACTCTTTTGTGTAATACTTAGTATATCAAGTAAAGTTAAATATCCATGTAACATAAATATTAATATGAGATTGTTGATGATTTCCGTACATTGTACTTTTATTTCATATTAAGATAGTTTAGGAATTCCATTTCTTCTATTCTTCAATTGATTTGACAATGTGAATAATAGTTCCATCCAAATAATTTGGAGATTATTTTAGTATTCTTCATATAGTTTGAAGATTCCTTCCTTTATATTATTTCTTATTTTCCACATGTGCTTGATGGCTTATGATGCCCTCTTTGGAAGAAATTATTGTCAAAGTTTACCGTCTAACATCCTTAGCAACCTTCTTCCTGATATAATTGATGTCATTTTAATGCATTTGCCTTTAAAGATGTTGTGAGGATAAACATCTTATAAAAAATATGGATATATCACTGTAGTAGATTTATAGAGTTGTCACTTGATAAATCTCTTCAGTTAACAAAAATTTACGGGGAGTAAGATCCTTTTTGTTTCCCAAAGAGATCTTCAAGCATCAACTTTGAAAGTCTACACCAGTGATACCTCTATTTCTTCGATAATATACTTGTCCTTACACCTTTTACAAGGCAAATGTATCAGAATGACATCAATCACATTATGGGGAAGATTGCTAATTAAAGATGTCATACATTAAACTTCGACAATGCTTTGCTTTCCTTATGAGACATCATAAACCACCTAACACTTGTAGAAAATAAGAAATAATGTGAGGCAATGAATCACCAATCTAGATGGACAATACTGAAATGATCTCCAAACTATCTAAATGAAATTATTATTCATATTGTCAAATCAATAGAAGAATAGAAATGTCACGACCCAAGGTACACCCTAGGAGTAACATGGCATATAGGACCCCGAGAGGCCCTACACAAGCCACTTAGCATACATATACATAGATTGTAGCATATCAAGAGATTTAAAAATAATATTTCATATCAAAGAGTTTATAAAACGAAGCGGAAGTCTACTAAGTCTCAAAACCTTCTATTACATCAAGAGTTACCAGGACGTAACCCTGGTGTCACGTACAATGTCTGAAAAGTAAAACTGAAAGCAATAAAGGTTCGATCCTCGAAACATGAGAACTCACCACTACTAAGTAAAAGCTGAAGGTGGCTCTTTGCCACGGGAATGAGAACCTGCAACGTTGGACCCTACATTGGAGAAAACAATGTAGGCAAGAGTATGTGTGTCACTCCTCGAGCCTACACCCTGGGCGAGACTGGTACTCGAGAACCATTGTTGGCTCCAGGTGAACCCTTGACCTAACTTAACTCTTAGCGGAAGACTTACTCATGATAAAAGAAAGTATTGAAATACAATCAAACAAAACCATCTCAACAAATAACTTAGAATGTTTTAAAGATCAACATTCAACTGGCCAAAATGGCAACTCAAGTCTCAACATAATTTTACTCTTTGGGAATACATAGTCCCCATATACTCTTTTGAAGAAATGAACTTCAGTATTTACTCTTTACTCAACTCAAAACTCAAGTCTTAAAACAAGTTTAAAGCATTTGCAAAAGACTTTTGAAAGGACTCTAAGAACTCTCTAGACTTGGCTCTTAACTTTCCTTGAATTTGAAATTTATGGATTCAAGGTTGTGATTTGTGATAGGAAAGATCTCGTGATATTTAGGAGTGTTTTTAGATAGTTAAACATGAGAAACGATTAATAAATCACTGTCTGAAAGCAAGTCTGCGACGCGGAGATGCATTTTAATATCTGGTCGCGAAATAAATTTTGAGGCAGAGAGGTCCGTGACCTCTCCGTGACGCGGAGAAAAATTCTATAAAAAGGGGAGGCAGGTCCGCAACGCGGACTAGGTTGTTAGTTTCGCCCGACTTTTTCCTTTTTCATTTTCTAACCCCAATTCGCCTAAATTCGATTCTTTTTTTTAAATTTCTTTTTAGATTCAAATACCTAGTATATGTACACAAGAATCTAATCAAACAAAACTCTAAAATCGACACAATTACATCAAGAACTCAATAATCCCAACAAATCTCAAGAACGAGAGCCAATTTCAAGAACACAATTCAAGATTATCAAACTTTCAACTTTCTAGAACGAATTTCACTGAACTAAACTTGATTGGCACATGTGTGAACAAATCCAACGCTATGAAAGTCTCACATACCTCTTTAGGGATCAACCCTTGGCGAAACGACTTCGATTCCGCAAGAAATCTCCAAGAACGCCTTGACTTTTCTCCTATTTTCTCCTTTTTTCTCTTCCCTCAAAACCCGAGCGCAATTCTTAACTGCGTAAACTGAACTAACTCAGTTTAAACCCCAAATATCTTGCTAAAAATGAAATAATTTAATTGGGTAATGAAAAGACCAAAATACCCCTTTAAAATCCTGTTAACCTTCTTTATTTTGACAGATCAACTTTGAACAGGCATATCTCCTTCATACAAGCTCGAAAATTAGCAAACTTGGTGGCGTTGGAAAGATAATTTAAAGACCTTTCATTTGATATCTTATGGCACACCTAACTCATCCTGTACTGAGAATTATGGTTGTTTGAAGTTGACCCAAAACTCATACTTAACATACTTGCCAAATTTCATATTTTTATTCCTTCCAAAAATGGTTCTTTCGAATTCCATCTCTTTCAAATAGCGGGGGTGTTACAATGAGTTAGTACAAAAATGTACCAAGTATGATGGCAATGCATAATGTAGTAAAAATCATGCTAAAAAAGGCCTTTTCATGCTCATGCAAAAACCAAGTTAAAACCATAAGAGAAGGTTAGAAAACATCGTAGTAGTCATGGTCAAATGCAAGTAAAGCTCATATCATAACACTTGTGAGATACTTCTTTAAGTAACTTTAGTTCATCATTATATATGCTTGTGGGAAATTAGCCTTAACCGACATTGAGACCATGTGAGCTATAACATGGAATCCAGTGTCTTCCCCACACCAAAAAAAAGTGTTCTCATTTGCCAAGGCAAGAACCTTAACTTCTAGCTTACGTGGATTCACTAGCTAATGTCTATTTAGACAACCTATGTTGGCACATAATTTATGGGATAATGGGTAATTGCCACTTGTCCACTCGGTACTAAGCATAATTCCCACGGAATAGTCATCAATCATATTCATCTTATATTTTAAGGGCATGAGTAATCGCTTCTTACCTTATCATTTGGGTATATGGGTTTAATCACCTCTTGTCCCTTCTTATTAGAGGTCGTAGGTAATCGTCACTTGCCTCATCATTAGAATAGCAACTTAACTTTGATTCATTTTAGGTGAGAAGACCTTTCAACCTTAGAATGCTTTATGTGAGAAAGCCTTTCACATTCATGCATTGACTAATTATGTGAGAAATCCTTTCACAACAATTAACAACAACAATCAACATTTATACTTTACTCTCAAAACAACTTACATCATATTTCATCAATCTCATAAGAACATGCATATCTTCATAAACTTCTTCTTTCATGGCTAAAAACCCACATTATCATCATAGCTTAGAAAACATGGGGGTATGTATGGGTTCATGGGTATTTGTAACATCTCGCAACTAGAAAGAACTAGAAAGAAGTTTAAAATCTAGAAATAGTCATTTTTGGAAAGTATAAAGAAATCTGGAAAATTTCAAGTAAGTTAAAGAGAGTTTCTGGTCAACTTCAAACTACCATAAATCCTAACTCAGTATTATTTAGGTGTAGTACGAGATATGGTTGGAAAACTCTTGGAATGATCTTTTCAATGCCACCGAGTTTGCGCGATTCTGAGTTTATATGAGTAAGTTATGCCCTTTAGAAGTTAGACTATTAGATTAAGGAAAGTCTAATCCGGGTTTTGGAAGGGTAAACTAGTCTTTTCCTTACTAATTTGCCTATTTCTTTTATAGGAATTAATT
Source organism: Solanum verrucosum (assembly GCF_900185275.1). Lineage (NCBI taxonomy): Eukaryota > Viridiplantae > Streptophyta > Magnoliopsida > Solanales > Solanaceae > Solanum > Solanum verrucosum. The sequence continues at coordinate 194,043 of NW_026020395.1, forward strand.
GGGGTAAAACAAAACTTTATTTAGTTTAGAAAATTAGAATTTACGCTAGGGCTTGGAGAGGAGAAGAAAGAAGAAAAAAGAGGAGAGAAATCAAGAAATCGCCAAGAACGTTCAAGCTTTGCGAGTGAAATTCGTCGGGGGTGATCCCTACAAGGTATATGAGATCACATAGTGTTGGGTTAGTTCACCCACACGCTAACTTGTTTCAATTCAGCAAAATTTGAGTCGTTTGAATGTTAAGAAAGTGAAGTTTTTGAAGAACATTGTTGAATTCTTATTGGTTGATTGTTGAATGTCTAGTGTTGATTTGATTCGTGTTTCCGGCTTGTTTTTTGAGTTAAAATCTATTGGGTATTGAGGGTAATAATGATCCTAAGTGTTTGGGGAAAGAACTATGGAAGTTTAGAGGGTTTAGAGATGAAAAATGAAGGAGAAAAGTCGGAATTTTCTGGGGAAAAGGGTGGGGCGTTGCGCTAGCCAGCGCGCCCCAAAAGAATCTCTGAAGTTTACCCCTTGGGGTGCCACGCCAGCCAGTGCGCCCTAACTTGTCCTCTGAAGTTTGGGGCTTGGCTTCCCACGCCTCTCTGAACGCCAAGGACGCCAGTTCGTCCCATTCTTCCCCCATCTTTTCGTACTAGTTTCTAAGTGATGTACCTATGTTTCCTAGTTGATTCTAACACTCTAAGGTACATCTAAACATCATGAAATCATCCATAAACATGAGATCATGAACCTTGAATCCATAATCCAATTCAAGGAAAGTTAAGATCAAAGTCAAAGAAGTCAAGAGTCAAGTCTAGAAGTTAAGAAGCAAGTCAAAACAAAGTTTCCTAAAGTTTTCAAGAGTCTTTAACAATGTTTTAAATTCATTTTAAGACTCAAGTTTTCAAGTTAAGCAAAGAGTAAAGAGTTGAGTTCATTTCTCAAAAAGTTATTATGGAACTAAGTATTCCTAAAAAAGTTTATAAATGTTTTCACATTTGAATAAGAAAAGGGAACATCAATTCCAATAAATCCTTTGGGCTAAGCTTTGAGTAATTATCTCAAACTAAAGAAAGAGTTATGTTTTTAAACATATGAGCTAAGTATATTTTTGGCAGTAGTATTGAGCACCGCTATGGGGATGCGAGATCATATTAACTCTAGTTTCCATAAACCATGTAGCCATCATGGGTATTAATGGGTCATACTTTTTAGATGATCACATAAGTTAAGCTAGTGGATCCACTAAGTTAAGTAAGTTCTATATGACGGCAAAGTATAGGACCGTTCTGGCAGCGTGTCAAAAGACGTTGTATCACCACTTAGGCTCATAGTGGTGGTTGCCGGTTAGAGAAACTCCCACCTAAACTATATTGCTTTGTATATGAGTAAAATTGAGTTTGTTATTCCATTTTCTTTAATGAACTAAGTTGCTTTTACTATTTTATAAAGCTTTTCATATAATGCATATATTTCATTGCTTTATTCTGAGTTAAGTTTATTCATGAGTTGAGAAGAGCCAAGGTAAGTGTTTTCTTCAGATTTCTTTCAAGCCTATAACTTGTTTTAGCATTCAAACTCACATACTCGTACATTTAATGTACTGATGCCAGTTGGCCTGCATCTTCTTATGATGCAGACACAGGTAACTAGGATCAACATCCAGCGCCTCGTTGATCCAGCTTGAGCATTCAGAGTCTGTTGGTGAGCCTCCTTGTATTTCGAAAGACTCTTTTATTTACTTTCTAGTCTTTCAGATGTTAGGATGATCGGGGGTCCTGTCCCGACATCCTTCTTTGTTTTAGAGGCTTCGTAGACAGTTAGTAGTCAGACGTCTTTACATTACCATTTCATATGTTAAGACTTGAGTTGCCATTTTGGCCAAGTTGAATGTTGACCATTAAACATTCTGAGTTATTTCACTAAAGTTATTTGAGTAAGTTCATTTGATTATAGTAAAATGTTTAGAGTCTTCTGCTAAGTCAGTAAGCCAGGCCAAAGGTTTACTTGGGGCCATCAATGGTCTTCGAGTGCCAGTCCCGCCCAGGGTGTAGGCTCGGGGCGTGACAATATTCATCTTAAAACCATTGAATTATCTCAATTCATGCTTATTACTTCATAAATCAATCAAATAAATCAATATTGAAAGGAACCCATAACATAGAAGAAAACCCTAACTCCAATTGAAAATTTCTAACTTCAAAATTGGGAAATTTAGAAACTCTATAGAGGGAAGGGCTCCATAGATGAAAACTATTATACCTTAATACTCAAAGCCCTTAAGCAATTGGTGAATTGGAGACTTGATCTTGAACCCTAGGTTGACTCTTTCTTTTTCTTCTAAAGATAAATATTTTGGAGAGGATGAACTTGTTCTATATTTTGGGTAAATTGAAAGAATGAATTGAATGGGTAATTTTGGGGGTAAAAACCTTTATATATGGGTTCTAATAGAGGGCAAAACGACCGGGTATTGAAATAAAATAATTAGGGAAGATACCAAGAAACCCATTAAAAATAACTGTCGACCTCCATCGACGGTAATGACCTACGGTCCGTGGTTCCACCTATGGACCGTCCTGATCGACCGTCGATGGGTTTAGAGACTTATTCTCTGGGCCTTTGAACAATGGAACCCACTTACGGTCTGTGGGTCTCGACTTTTTGACCCTAAAATTTCTCTAAGTTTGGGACTCACCTACAAGACCTACCTACGGCTCGTAGATAGGACGACAGACCGTCCTGGTGAATCGTCACTAAGTACTGGGACTTTCAAGATTTGGAAAACTAGGACTGACCAACCACGGGCCTACCTATGGTCCATGAGTCAGAACACAGACCGTTGATGGCGTCCATCGGTACTGACACCAAATATTTTTCTGAAAAACTGAAATTTTCTACTCTTTTGAATCTGAGGTGTTACAAGAAGGAATGAAATCCCCAAACTATCTAGATAGGAAATAAAGGTACATTGTAATTGAAATCATCACTTTTCTTAGTTTTTTGTTGAAGAATGATATGAAGCACCAACAAGGCTTCCCTTTAATCTTAACATTGTTAAACTATTGTACATGTCTGATATTTTGCTGGTGGAATCTTATAAGCTCTCATATGTTCTTTGCTTGATAAAAAGCTTCCCATATTCGGACTATCTCAAAATGCAGGTTTGTAGTTCTTTAACTCTTTTCTTTCTTATTTAGTGGTTATTTGTCATACTTTTTGGATCCTCAATAATCTGAGAATTGACTTCTTGTTATCTTTCTTAAGATTTCGATGAAGATGATAGTGATTATGAAAAATCCTTTGAACTCAAAAATTTGTCAAACATGATATTTAACTACCTTGGAGAAGTTAAACTAGGAAACTTTACGGGAAGAACGCCTGAGATGCAACTTATCAACCTTATTTAGCCAACTTCCCGGTGTTGGAGAGAATGTTAATCGATGGACAATTTCTAGATTAGAAACCTCTTGACACAAGATTCGAATTCTTCATTGAGATCTCAAAGCTTTCGTGTGCATCACCTACAACAGAAATTGTCTACATAGATTTAAGTTGATCTCGATCTCTTGCTTAGAAGTTTAAGTTGAAAAACGAGAAAGAAACGTTGATGTAGTATTATAACTCTTTGTTGTGCCTTGCTGTAACGGCTATTTCAGAACATGAGCATTTCTTGAATGGATGTTTTGATTAGTTTGTTGTCATTACATGTTTAAGGATTTCTACGTTTACTGCCGGCTCATAAATGAGTTATTGAAGATTTTTTGGGAGGTTTTAGAAGATGTTAAAGGCAAGACGTTGAAGTTTATTAGTGAAGTTGTGGAGAAACATGATAAGTTGCGCATATATATATATATACACCCTCGTCATATCTAATAAATGGTGCATATATACCTTCGTTGTCTAACAAATGTTGCATATTACCCTTTTCATTAACAAATCTATTTTTATTGAATTAAAAAAAATATTCTTAAACTGTTTTTATTAAATTTCCAAAAATGCCACACGACTTTAAAACAATCATCTCACTCGTTTTTTTTAAAACCCTTTTCGACCCCACTCAACTAAAAGAAATAAATCCCTCTTTTGATTTGGGTTGGGTTTGGACCAGAACATCCCTCTTTTGATTTGGGGCGGTTTGGGGCCAATTCGGGTGATGATTCAGGTAGGAACAAGAAAAAACTGATAATTCAGAAGTGTTTTGATAATTAGCGGGTGGCAGTTCAAGTAGGAAAAGTAAATACATAATAGTTCTGATAGAAAACTTTCAAAAGAATGACATCCCATATGTGTTTTTGACTATTTTTAATTTAAATAAATAAGAATGCTCCAATGTACAAATCATTTCTTAATGCCAATAAATGAAAAGAACAATGACAATAAAGTCTTAACTATTATAATATGTAAAATAGATAAAAAAGATGGCAACTACCGAATTTGCCAAAAAAAAAACCCTACGAACTCTAAACCCTACGAACGCGAATACCTCAAATACCGTCTATGGCCACGCCGGCCGGCGGTCAGCCCCCCACTGGGGTTGGTCTGCCCACCATAAACAACCCTACCACCACCACTAACAATCTTGATTATGCTGCTGCAGTTCATAATTCAATTGGCCCACAGGTGGCGGAGCCTATAGATATTAAACCTATTATTTTTTTGCATGGGGAGCCAACGATTACATGGACAAAAAAGGAATTTGAGAAGTTAACAGTGAGACAAAATCTCCAATATGCTGTGGTAGCTAAATTTTCCTATGGACGTCCTGATCTATATGAATTGAGGAAGGCAATTCCGATCCAATTGGAAATTAAAGGACCATGTAATATTGGTTTCTTAGAGGAGAGGCACATACTGATTAGATTATCATTACTAGAGGATTATGCAACTTTGATGTCTAAAGCTTGGGAACTCAGAGTAAGGAATAGGTATTTCCCCTTAAGATTCTTAAAGTGGGATCCGTGGTTCAACCCAGAGGAGGAAACAACCATTGCCATTGCATGGATTTCGTTCCCCGGATTGCCAACTAATTTGTTCGATAAAGAATCCCTTTTTTCTTTGGCAACAGCTGTGGGGAAACCTCTAGTGATTGACAAAGCCACTAATAACCAAACCAGACCTAGTTGTGCGAGGGTTAAGGTGGAAGTTGATTTGCTAAAAGAACTACCAAAAAGAATTCAAATCAATTGTATAGAAGAGGAGACGGGAACAGTCAAATCAAAATGGCAAAAAATCCACTATGATTATCTTCCGAGATACTGCACACACTGTAAACTTCAAGGACATGATTTACAGGGATGCTGGATATTACACCCTGAGCATAGGCCAAAGAGAGAAGAAAAGCAGGAAGATAAGAAGCTAAATGACAAAGGAAAAGAAAAAGAGGAGGAGGACAAAGGGAAACAGATACCAAACGTGAATGGAGTGTTTAAGAATGGGAAGTTGATTCATGAAAATTGGAACGTGGTTCAGAATAAAAATAACAAGAATAAGTTGCAGCATGACCTAAACCAGAAAGAATATGATACCCAGCAAAATCACAACAACAAGAATAAGGATCACAAAGATAATAAAGGTGACAAAGGAACGGCTATCACTAATAAATTTGAGACTTTAGTGCATCTCACAGATGATGAGCAAGATGGAGCAGAGAAAAATGTGGAAAGATCAACAAGTGATAGCAACCTTAAAGGTGAAGATAAGACTAAACAATGGGTAGAAGCAACTTTTGGCAAAAGTCATACTGCAGCAAAGATAGCCAACAGTCAAAGTGAAGATAACAATAACCAGAATAGCAAAAATATAGAAGATGAAGTAACCCAGAATACCGACAATATGGGGAAACAAAAGATACAGGAAGAAGACATAATACAAGAAAAGCAACAGAATACAGAGGAAACAATAGTTAGTGAGGCTACAAAAGACGATTTGCATATAATTGAAAAGGTGCCTGCAGATTCAGGCAGCCCACAAGTTGTGCTCACCCCCCAAAAATCACCAAATAATAGCTATCCAGCAACACAAGGAAATCAGGACCCTGCAAATTCAACAGAAACAGCTACATCAGTAGTGGCAGACACACATCAGGGTAATCAAGACAATAGCATAGAAACTCAAAGCAAAGACAGAGAGATAGATAGAATAGAGGAGAACAGTAGTCAGATAGGGGCAGAGAATCAGAATATAATAACAAATAAGACAGAAAGTCAACCACAAGGAGAGCATAAAAATGAAGTTCACATTGGAGATGATGATGAATTGGAGAACAGTGCAGTAGCAAATCAAGACAACAACAAAGGAGATCTATCTCCTAGACAAATAGCAAAAACAAAGAAAGAAAAGAAAAATGCTAAAGGAAGAGATAAAAGTGTACCTCCAAAGGCAACGGGAGGTATACTAACAAGGAAAGCTCATGCCAACACTATCTCTCAATGAATTGCTCACTTATATGGAATATAAGGTCGGTTAATTCACAACAGGCCTTTGAAAGGGTAGTAATGATGAATAGGCAAAAACATTTTAACTTCATAGCCTTGATGGAACCTTTTCAACATTATAGACACATTGACATGTATAAATTATGGTTAAATATGGAAACAACTTGTCATAACTTAAATGGCAAAATTTGGTTATTTGTGGAGGATAGATTTCAGATGGAAGTACAGATGGACACAGAACAGTTACTATCATTCAAACTCACAGATATTGATGATGGACAAGAAATACATGTGACACTAGTATATGCTAGCACAGATAGACGTACTAGAATAACTCTATGGGATGATCTATATACCATTGCAGCAACTATGACTAACCCATGGTTAGTAGGTGGAGATTTCAATGTGATAATTGATGATATGGAAAAGTATGGGGGATTGCCAGTACAATTTAATGAAACTGAAGACTTTATTCACTGTATCAATATTTGCCAGTTAACAGACTTGGGTTTCAAAAGAAGTATGTACACATGGTGGAATGGTAGATCAGATGCAGCCTGCATATTTAAAAGACTTGACAGATGCTTGGGTAATCAAGCTTTGCAGAATTTATTTCCTAATTTAGAAGTGGAGCATCTTATCAAACAGGGTTCAGATCACTCTCCTCTAGTTATAACAAGTGGAGCAGATAGAAATCCAATCAAGAAAGCATTTAGATTTCTAAACTTTTGGGTGGAACATGAAGCTTTTCAGAAAGTTGTAGCAGAGAACTGGCAAGAAGATCATAGTACTGACCCTTTCTTTAACTTTCACAGTAAACAGAAAAGGGTGAGTAAGGCACTATCTAAATGGAGTAAGGACTCATATGGAGACATATTCAGACAGATAGATACTTTGACAGAAGTGGTACAGATCCATGAGCAAGAATTTGAGAATCATCCTACAAACACTAATAGAGAAAGACTACAGAAGGTGCAGGCTGATTTAATCAATTATATGCAGTAGAGGAAAAGTTTTGGAAACAAAAAGCGGGAATGCAATGGTTTGTGAATGGGGATAGAAACACAAATTTTTTCCATGCACATGTTAATGGAAAAAGAAGAAAATTGCAAATAAAAAAGAATCCAAGATGATAGAGGAGAATGGTTAGATAGAGAAGAAGACATAGCGCAGGAGGCAATCAGATTCTACACAAAACAATTTACAGAGGAAAGACTTCCAAGTGACTTTGACATGTTGCAGTATATACCTAAGATGGTATCAGAAGAACAAAATATTGTAATTAATGAACTACCAGAGGAGGAGGAAGTTAAGAATGCTGTATTTGGACTAAATGCAGAGAGTGCTGGAGGACCAGATGGATACACTGGTAAATTCTATCAGACTTGCTGGGGTATAATTGCAAAGGACATGACGAAGATGGTGAAATCTTTCTTTTGTGGGCATGAGTTGCCTAGGTACATCACATGTACGAATCTGACACTAATTCCAAAGAAAAAAGAAATCACCACTTTCTCAGATATGAGGCCTATCAGTCTAAGCAACTTCACCAGCAAAGTGTTTTCTAGAATCATCCATGATAGGTTGACTAAGCTACTGCCAACATTAATATCACCACAACAATCAGGCTTTGTTAAAGGCAGAAGTATTGTAGAAAACATCTTACTAGTTCAAGAGATAGTTCAATGATATTAGAGTAAGGGTAAGCCTGCTAATGTTTTATCAAATTAGACATGGCAAAAGCTTATGACAGAGTATCTTGGAATATTTTTGACTAAAGTGCTCAGAAAAAATAGGTTTTGGGGAGATCCTAATAGATATGATTTATAGAATTGTATCCCAATAACTGGTACTTAATACTAGTTAATGGACAACCTCAAGGGTTCTTTAAGTTCCACAAGGGGAGTAAACAGGGTGATCCCTTATCACCAACTTTATTTATACTGGCTACAGAATTTTTTTAGAGCTCTTAATGCACTTCATTGTAAGGAGGGTACAAGGAGTATGGAATGCCAAAGTGGAGTCCATATGTGAACCATTTAGCTTATGCAGATGATACTATCATATTTGCATAGCAGATAAATATTCTTTAGAGCTGATAATGAACACCCTTGCAAGAGTATGAAAAGGTAAGTGGACAACTGATTAACAAAGCAAAAAGTGCGGTCTTCATGCATCATCACACCCCCAAGTTCTAGTGGATCAGGTATATTCGTGACAAAAATTCCAAGGAAAGATTTTCCTTTCACCTATTTGGGCGTACCAATGTATTATAGCAGAGGCAAATATTTTCTACAAAGAACTTTGGATAAAGTCCAAAACAGATTAAGTTCCTGGACTGGAAAACTCTTATCTATAGGAGGAAGGACAACTTTGATAAAATGTGTCCTACAGAGTATGCCTATTCATTTATTATCAGCATGTGACCCTCCAGCTGGAGTCATAGCCCAACTACACAGAATGTTTGCTAAATTCTTCTGGAGCAACTCATTGGAAACTCTAGTAAACACTGGGCCACTTGGACAACATTATGTCATCCATATGAAGAAGGAGGAGTGGGTTTCAGGAGTCTTCAGATATATCTAAAGCATTGTTGCAAAGCTATGGTGGAACATGAGAACTAGAGAATCATTGTGGAAAATTATAATGAGCAATAAATATTTGAAGAAACACCATGCAGTGGTAGTACAACTAAGACAAGCACAATATATCTGGAAGAAAATGATCAAAGCAGAGAAGAAGTAGAACCTGAAATCTGGTGGTCAATTAAGCAAGGTAATTCTAATTTTTGGCTAGATAACTGACAGGTTTGGGTGCTCTGTATAAATTATTCCCCCAGAATTTGAGTACGATCAAACATCATTCTAGTCAAAGAAGTGGCAGAAGAAGGACATTGGGATGAACAAACTTTAAAAGAATTACTTCCTCAAGATTTGGCTGATCACATTTACAAAGAATCAGTCCACCCAAGGACACTGAAGAGTTTGATAGACCTTACTGGAAATTGGAATCTAGGGGAAATTCACAGTAAGTACTGCATTCCAGAAAGTAAGACAAAAGCAGGAAATTAACAAGGTGTACAACCTCATGTGGATCAAAGGTATGCCTATCAAAAATCTTTTTTCATGTGGAAATTGTGGAAATCCAAACTACCCCTAGATGATACATTGAAGAAGTGGGGAATTCAATTCCCTTCAAGATGCTATTGTTGTGAAAATCCTAAAATAGAAGACACTACTCATGTATTTCTACACTCCCCGTAGCTCAAATGGTATGGAATCACTTCTGTGGGCCAGTAGGAATAACGTGAAGAACATGCAGCTATCCCAATTATTAATCGATGGTGGGAGATCGATGCACATCACCAGATTAAGTATATATTTCAGGCTGTCCCTTCTATCATAGTTGGGAATTGTGGAAAGGAGAAACACAATAAGACAGGGGAAAAAATCTCAGTAAGAAGGTGATCTATCAAATTATGCATACATTGATTCAATTCATGAAAACTAGGAGGAGAAATGCATGTACATCCATACAAATGGAGCAATGGTGGTAGAGGCTATTCACAACTATAATCCAACAGTAAAGGTAACTAGAGTTATTTGGAGACCACCAATACTGGTTGAATTAAAGTCAACACTGATGGAGCATCAAAAGGAAATCCAGAAGAAGTTCCTGGGTTTTTGTGTGAGAAATAATAAAGGGATTCATACAAGCTCAGGCTAAGGAGATTGATAACCTCTAATTACTAATACAAAGCAAAACAATAGCGGCAACCCAATAAAACAAAGCAAAAATGACACTCTTAATGCTTTAAAGTACATAAAACAAGCACAACTGACAAGGTGATTATAGAAACTGTTCTCTATACTTAAAAACATTGTGGAAAGAGTGTGGAAAGTACCATGGAAGTAGTGAATATTCTGGAGGAAATATGGAGCTCATGCAAAGGAAAAACATGGTTATATCACACATTTTAGAGAAGGAACAAACTAGCCGATTACCTAGCTAACCTAGCCTAGAGAAAGGGACATTCAGGTGAACTGTTTCCAAGAATTAGAATCTCAAGGCAACAGATAGTGAACAGTGATAAACTAGTGGTACCTATACTAAGAATCAGACAATGCAGAAAATAAACATATTAGAAGCAGAGGAGGTGCATCAAAGGAAATTTGTTCCTCATTTTCAAATCCTCAGGGAGGTGAATTATGAGGACTGATTTTCTAATAATTGCTCAATTTTCAGTACCAAGGAAAAAAAACATATAAAATGGGCAAAAAGTACAACAATAAGACATGTACATACAACAAGTACAAATGGTGAGCCACACAGTAAACACAAAAAGCAAGACAACTCAAATAGAAGGGGCAACACTGACCAAATTGAGGATTGAGCAGTGGTGGATCAACAATCTACTTTTCATAAATCAATGGAAATCAGTAAAATCCCATAGAGAGCTCAACCAACAGTCACAGGGATACGATATATAACCAAACAAACAGAGTTCAGAACAACTGCAATTAACAAAAAATCAATGAGACCAATAAAAATGAGAGGAATGAAGGACATACCTTGGTGGCAGGATCTCGACATCAAGTTAGAAATGGTCCTTACCAGGACAAAATCGGTACGGAGATGACTGACCATGAAGTGCCTGGATAGTTCCAATTTCAAATTTCATTTTAGTGCTTTTAGAAATAGAATTTATTTGGTTTGTTTTTTTATTTTATTTATTTTTGTAGGGTCAATTTTGATCCATCTTTTGAACATTAGCCTAATGGGCATGTAATTAATAAATGGCCTGATAACCAAAACATGTTTTAAAAAAATGATTGTAAGAAGGATGAGTTCCTGACTTTGGAGCAAGGTGGTATGTCCCATGCTTTGTCTAGATATGCTACGCAATTGATGACTACTGAGGAAGAGAGGATCCGTCTATTCGTTAAGGGGCTGAACTCTGAGCTATAAGTATTGTCTGTGCACATGACTTCTGCAGGGAAAGGTTTAACGATGTAACAGATTTTGTGAAGAATGTGGAAGGGGTGAGACACGATGGGCAGGCTAAGGCGTTCGCTAAGAAAGCTAAGAGCACATGTACCTGTCACGATTCCGACACAAGAGGTTCAGGGAAGCCGACACTTACAGCCCGGCCAATTCAGTCTGCTATGCCCTCTTTTAGAAGTAATTTCTCTAGAACTCCATCTCAGAATTTTATTCAGGATAGCCAGGGAGCTGCACCTTCGGCGGGCAGCAGGCCATATCTT